>NC_041214.2:99357157-99588714 GCF_002837175.3 Physeter macrocephalus
TTCTATTTTTAGTTTTTTAAGGAACCTCCATACTGTTCTCCATAGTGGCTGTATCAATTTACATTCCCACCAACAGTGCAAGAGGGTTCCCTTTTCTCCACACCCTCTCCTCTGACTCTATTTTTACTTTTCCAAACTTGAACTTTGTTCTCTAGTAGTAATATTTTAGGATTTCATGAATAATTCTGTGCTTATCCTGTCCATAACATCCATAATCCCATTATGTAATAGACCAGGTTCAGTGCCCTTCCTTTAAGTTTTCAGACACTTTAACCCCAAGTCATACTGTGGATCTTTCAATTCCAAAACTGCACACAGCCCTCTCCATGTGAGCTTTCATGGATTGTACAGGCTAGAAATGCATCATTACATACATTCAAATATGTCATAATTTTACATAAAAATAGGAAAACCTTTCTAGCTTGTTTTCAGTACATGTGATGAGTCCCAACATTTTATTAGTCTTTTTGGCTACAGGTTCATATTAAGCTAATATCATTAGTAAACAGTTCAAAGTGATTTATAGATACTTTTTTGACGGTATCTGATATCTCAAATCATCTTAAAAATATAATTTCAGTTATTTTTTCCCAAAGGGCTTGCCTTGCTTTTATTCTCACTAAGAATAATAACTTATATTTATCCAGTGCCTTTGACTTGTGAGGCCCTGTATTAAATATTCCATATGAGTTACCTCAGTAAATCTCCAACATGTACAACTACTTTCTATATTTTTCAGATGAAGAAACTGAGACTGTATTACTACTTTTTGCTTATTCACATGACCTGATTTTCTGACTGGTTATCTCTTTGGTTTGAATGGCTCAATGTCACTACTTTGAGGAGTTTTTATTCACTACTTTTCTTCATTATTGGCAAGATGTTAAATTAGGACAGGTTCCATTACTAATCCATGGGAGATTCGTTTTTTTATTCATTCACTTATTAAATTCCAGGAATTATTCTGCACACTGAGAGTACAGTGGTAGTTAGTTGGTGGTGGTAGGCAACTCCTAAACTGGCCGCCAATAATCTCCATATTCTATATCCCACCCCCTTGTGTAATTCCCTCTCCTTTAGTATTGACTAGACCTAGTGACTTATTTCTAAAAAAGACAAAAATGATGGGATGTAACTACCAAGATTAAGTTAAAAAAAAGACTGTGGCTTTCATCTTGAATGCCTCTCTCACTGTCTCCTGTGTTACTTTGTCTGGGGAGAGCCAAATGCCATGTCATGAGGCAGCCCTGTGGAGACACCCACCTGACAAAGGACTAAGACCTGCCAGCAACCAAGTGAGTGAATTTAGAATGTGGTTTTCAGTTCAAACCACAGCCCTGGCTGACAGGTTGATTACAACCTCATGAAGGACTTTGAACTTTGACCTAGAAGCACCTAGTTATGCTGCGCACAGATTCCTGGCTCACAGAAACCCTGAGATAATAAATGTTTGTTTTTTTAAGCTACTAGATTTGGGGATAACTTGTCAAGCAATAATAGATAACTAATAGAGCAATATGGCTGAGAACCTCATTCTCATGGAAGTTAACACTCTGGTAAAGAACACATCCCTCCACAACACACACAATATATATAAATGAGGAAGATACTAGTAATTCATTCTAAGAGGAAAATAAAGCAGGATAGAGTGAATTGGGGATGCTTTGGAGACCATGATCAGGGAAAGAAAGACCGCTCTGTGAAGTAACGTTCAGCTAAGAGTAATGAGGAATCAGCCATGTGAAGATGTAGAGGCAGGACAGTCCAGGCAGAGGGGATAGCTAGAGTAGGGATAGTAGGAATAGTCTTGGCTTGTTTGAGGGACATAATGGGTCACTGAAGCAGAAGCACAGTGAATAAGTGAAGAGTGGTAGGAGATGAGATCAGACAGGTGGGCAGGAACAGATAATGGAGGAACTTACTAGTTAGGGTTTTGTATTTAGATTTCATTCTTCTTGCAACATACATACACTGTGAATTTTATACAAGGGAATGGTATGATCTGCCTTGCATTTCAAGGCTACTCTGGCTTCTGTTTAGAAAGTGGATTACCAGAGACAAGAATGGAAACAGAGAAATTGATTAGGAGACCAGTTAAGAGATAATCATGTTTTGGGTTGGTGATAGCAGAGATAGTGAGAAATGGTTGAGTTTGGAATGTAATTTTCAGTTTGAGTTAATGGGGATTCCTGATGGATTCGATGTGTTGAGTGAGGCAAAAGGAATCTGAAGGCTCCTAATGTTTGGCCTGATCAATAGGGTGATGGTGGCACCTTTCACTGAGATGAAGGAAATGCAGTTTGGTTGGAGGAGGGAGTGGCAACATGGGTGTTAAGGACTCAGGGTTTTTGTTTTGGGTGTGTTATATTAGTCCATAGCATGTGAACCTAGCAAGGGAAGTGCCCACTGATTTCTATTCTGTGCTTTAAGCCAGTTTCTTGCTATGGAAAACCACCTCTAATATCCCATAATATGTTGCGTCCTGGTGAGTTTTTTTTTAGTCTTTGTGGTGGAATTTTGTCAGAGACTACTTGAATGCTTAAATGGCAAACATTAACTTCATCGTTTCAATATAGTGAGTTAATCAGGCATAATTTCTCTTATGGAGTGCTACAAAATCCACCGAAGAAGAAAGATCAGTGTACTATTTTGGTTATAATTTATTACAACACAGATAGCACATACAGGGTAACCTTTGCTCTCTCCTTGATTCAAACTTTGTTACAGCTTATAATCATATATTTCTGTATTTATTAGTAATTGATTCATGCCACCTCACTCACTTTAAAATTTAGTAGCAGCTTTCCTATAAGTCCTATAAGTGCAGTGGGGACTTTGAATGGATCGTTGTTTCCCTTCCTGTACAAACTCTGTAGTCAGAATAAGAGGTGAGAATAATTGTGGTTACATATATGCATTTGTCCCATAAGACAAAGTGATCAGAAAAATCCAGAGGAAATGCTGATAATACCAACAGTGTTTTGTAATGAGAGGGTGAACAACTGCTTAAAGAATTTTTTTTAAAAAGGTAAATATCACCCAGGCTAGTTGAACACCAGTGCTCTGCATGCGTAGTTAGCAAAAATGTATTTAGCTATCTATGTGTTGCCAAATATGGGGAGATTCTCTAGCCCACTGGAAAATTTAGACTTGCCTCTCAGATACGAAAATAATAAACTGAGAGGCATAGGCTTGATTTGCTAATTCTAAGCCAACACATTGCAACTGCTATGCATTGTGAGATACTAGTATGAACTGGTATATTATAAAATTAAATTGTATTGTATAGTGCATTGTATTGTTCCGTCAGATTTTGATATCCTCACTTTAAATAATTCATGGGAAGAAATGATCACTTTATAATGCCATAAACTCACAGCAGGCAAAACTAATTTTACACAATATGAAAACAGATTTTATTTATTTAAAAGGAATATTAAAAAAACACAACAACAACTTTTTTGACACCAGCTGCTGAGAAATAAATAGAATACTTTATGACAAAAAAAAAAATCTAAATCTATAAAAGCTATTCCTGGGAGACCAAGTTGAGGATTGTAAAGATACATTTAAATGCCTTGGTCAATGCCATAAGCCTTATTTTGAGGGAAAATACCCTTCCATCTTGTTTACTCCCTATGGGGATAAAATGGTACTGAGAGAAAATTAGCTTTACAAAATCCTCCTAACACCTACAACATAATGTCAAGGAAGTGACAAACTTAGGTATCACTCCAAGGACCCCTCAGTAGGCCAGGTAACATCCATAGTAACTAGTATCTCTAAATACAAACTAAAAATTATTGCTTAGCTTTGCCCAAACCAGACCTTAACTGTCAGTGGAAAAGAATATTTTGGAGTGACCACAACAATTTTCCTTTCACTGTGGCTTTAAGGATGGAATGAGGAAATAGGGTGAAAATATAATAAGACTATTTTCTTTGGGAGAGTTTATTAGATAGTCATTTTTTATACAAATATCATACATTTTTTTATACAAATAGCAAAAAAAATAATACAGACTTGCTGTTCAATTTGATAATATCTCCATATCTGACTCAATCAGATGCTGGCTTCAGACAAAGAATGGGACCCATGCCATGGGTGGGTCTGGGTTTAATCTCAGAAGTGTGAGGGTCCAGGCATCCAAGCAGTTTGCAGTCCTCTTCCCTGAAGCTTCGGGAGAGAACAAGTGTGGAGAGGGAGCATGGTTTTTAGCAAGGAAGCTAAGAGATGGACAAAAGAGAGAAAGTCTAAAAAATCAGATATTTTAGCACCAAAGTGATGAAAACACATTCTTTTGGTAATATATTGTTTATTGAATTTTTACTTCTGAAAAATGTTTAACTTAAAAACTCTTGCTGACAGTGGGAATGTAAATATGAAGCTGAGAGACTGACTCACCAGAAGTTTATTATCTCTGATAACAGCTGAATTCCAGTCTTCTTTGTGTAGTATAAAATGGGGCATATTTGTATATCCATGGCATCATAGGCACAGTTGGAAGGGTTTTGTCTCTGGTTTTGTTTTAAATTTCCTTCTCCAGGGTTTATAAGTCAGGAATTAGAAGTTCATTTTATATTTCTTAGATTTTAAAGGGTTACAAAATTAGAGGGATCTGGCGCTATTCTTTAACTTTCAAGATTTAAAATACTTTACAATACAGCTGAGACTTAAAACATTCAATAGATATTACCAAGCTCTTTGATGGGATGGTGTTTTTAGTATTGTTCTGTATTTCCTAGGAGCAGTATCATATACAGAGACAATGGGTCTCCTTTATCAGTGCAGTCTGATGTGTATATTAGCGAGGTTGTTTTGGGAATAATAGAACATTGAGATTCCAATACAGAAAGTCAAAGTTCAAAGTCTGGCTTAATTCTGCTTGGTAGTTGTTGACCTTATGCTACTCATTTTAACCTTTCTGTGCCTTATTATTATTATTATTATTAATCTGTAAAATGGGATTAATAATACCTACTATAAGGTTCTCTTACCATTCAGTGAAATAATAGGAAACTTATTAGGGAAGCTTAAAGTGCTATGAAAATGTTGACTTAATCATTTTAATGAATATTATATAAAGTCTGTTTCTCAAAAGTAATAGTGTTGCACTTTAAGGGATGATTTTTTATGTATATAATGTAATAAATGTAAAAACGACTCTGTTTCTGCTGAGTGTTCTCCTATAACACAACCAGAATTATCATGCAAACATTAACCAAAACAAAGCTGGTGTCGCATCAGACAATCTGAGTAATATTGTAATGATTTTTCAGTAAATCAATATATATGGGCCAGACTATTTTCTTATGTATAGTAAGAAATAAAACCAGATTCCAAAGTTTTTAATTTCATTTCTTTGTTTTTTCTAATATTTCTAACCTTTCAGAGTATAAAGCTCATATCCTTTTTACTGAAGTCTTTCCTTCAGCATCAAGCTTTTCTTCACAATGCAAGGGCTACAGATAGAATGAGAGTTAAACATTATTTAAGCAGAATTATTAAAAGGCCATATTAGTGTTATGAAATTGTAGATATCCTGAAATAAGCTGTCACCTTTCCACCTTCTCAGACAGATGCTATATAAGTCAATTATCAAAAATAGAACACTGGCCTAAAATATTCATCTCTTTTTACGTAAGAACGGAAATGGTCACATCTAAGTGGGGGAGGGGAGATTCATTCAATGCACAAATTTAGTATCTAAGATTTGAAACATCATAGCTGTCCATGCAATTAAGAATACTTAATTAAACTTTGAGCATAGAGATTTTTCAAAATAAAGAAGATAATGTTTCATGGCTTTTAGGAATACAGTGACATCATTTTTATTTACAGAAAAGTGCATTTTTAAATTGCACTCAGTTAAAAATGTCAAAGATTTTGTCACTAGTGAATTTGGGGTGCTTGTTCCTTTGCCCCCTTGTGGAATTTACTTTGTTGGAATAGATTGTCACTCTCTTTGAAGACAATTGCTTTCTTATTGATACCAGACCTTCATTAGATCTAGAAATGAATAATGAGGCACATGAGTAACACAGACATATTCAGCCATAATAAAATTAGTTGAGTGTTATACATATCACAGAATAAGGTGATTTTTGGTAGGGAAGTAGTCTGACTTGGATTCACTTTTTTTTTTTTTTTTTTTTGTGGTATGTGGGCCTCTCACTGCTGTGGCCTCTCCCGTTGCGGAGCACAGGCTCCAGACGTGCAGGCTCAGCGGCCATGGCTCACAGGCCCAGCCGCTCCACGGCATGTGGGATCCTCCCAGACCGGGGCACAAACCCGTGTCCCCTGCATCGGCAGGCAGACTCTCAACCACTGCGCCACCAGGGGAGCCCTGGATTCACTTTTGTGGAAAAGAACACTTAATGATTATTATGTCAACTTAGAATTCCATCTAAACCTGGAATTTGTGTTTACCCAAAGGACTGCTCTGAGATTCAGCAAGATGATTGAAAATGGACTGGGCCAGGTTGGGCAGAGAGAGGGCAGGATCTGCTGACATGGCAGAATAGGTTTTTGTGTTATCACCTCAAAAGTAACATTAAATTCCTTTCTATGAAATTATAATATCTTTCATTTTCCAGGAAACCCATCAATAGAATCTAAGAAGCTTATTCTCTGTCTTGGAAATAATGCAGTTAAGCTGCTTGAAATCTCAACAGATTAATATAAATATTCAGATAAAAAGTTAGTCTTTTAATGGTAGTCTTCAAACATAATTAGTAATGAAATTTAAGCAGGGTCTAAGGGAATAGGACCATAGAATCCTAGAATCCTAGAATAAAATCATATCATTTTAGAGGTAGAAGTATAGTCCTATTCCTCTGTGTAATATATGATGTAGGTAAAGTGACTAGTCCAAGATCTCTAAGTTGGGATGTGTGGAAGAGCTGGGACTAGAAGCAAGTCTCTGGTCTCCAGTCAAGTGCTTTTTCTAGTAGAGCTTAATTTCTTTATATCTGGACAATAAAGTCAATCTCATAGAATGATATAGGTCATAAATTTTTCCATGCAGTTAAGTGTTTGTCCACTCCTATAGCATCTATAACAATGGCAAATGTTTATAGCACTACAACCTGCTAGGACAGGGCAGGTTGTAAGTGCTATAGGGCAGGACTCTAATTGTTCCACTTACAGTCTCTCTTTTAAATCTTCATTAGATACCTTACAAAGAAAGTACTATTGCTATATTCATTTCATAGTTGGAGGAGGAAACTAAAGCATAGGAGGGAGATTAAGTCAATTCACAAGGAAGCAGATGCATCAAGTGGTAAAGCTTGGATTTGAATGAACTCAGGCAGTCTGAGTTCCAGAGCTTGTGTCCTTAATCACTATGCTATGCAGCCTCTCAAGCATTCGTTAGTTATATGCCTGCTTAGAAATGTCATAGGTAAGTTCTCAGTGCTCCAGAAGAACGAGTTTCAAGAAAGAATAAGATATATGCAAATAGTAGACATACCCATCGCATAAAATAAAAGGTTGGAAGAACTGGAGAGTTTCACCTGGAAGAGAAAAAACCATGAGAGAAATATGATAGCTATGGGGAAATCAGGTTATAATTGTTTTCGACAACCATATAGCAAAACTAGGACCAATAGGTGGGAATTATAAGGAGATACGTTCTGGTTTAACATAGCAGTGCAGTAATCAGAATAGGCAACCTTATTAGTGAGTCCCCTGTCTCTGTTCATACAGGTTGCATGGCAGGTCTCTGTTGCTGTAGACAGAGTTGCTACACTGGAATAGTACATTGGAGTACAACTATGCTCAGCTAGGTGAGACGTAAGTGACACCATTAATTTCATCTGAAGCAGCATTGTACGGCATGTAAGGGCAAGAGCTCTGGACAGATCTGGCTTTGAATTCTGACACTATAATTTATTAGCTGCATGAACTTAGTCAGGTTACTTAACTCTAACTTCTCTGAGTCCCAATTTCCTCATCTATAATTGGGATAATTGTATTAATCTTCTAGAGTTGTGGTGAAGAGGAATAAATTAGATCATTATGTAAAATGCTTAGCACTGTGCCAGGCACATAGTAAGTGTTCAGAAGATACTAATTTTTCAGGAGTGAAAGATTCCTTAATTTTTCAAAAATGAACTACAGTGCTAATTACTCTTTCATATGGAAAAAGAATCTTGGCCTAGCAGGTAATAAGTGATAGGACTTTATGCTTACCAATCTCTCACTGCCTTTGGATAAGGTCGCCATGAACTCTGGATTGTGAAAAGCACTTATAAAGGAAGCTTTGTAAATCAATTTATTTAAAATGCACTAGAGCAACTTATGATTTAAAAGCATCCTGTGGTGAATCCTTTTACAATGTGAATAATCATCCCCTAATTTATCTGTTTGGTAAGTTCAGAATTTGGCTTATTGAGTCTTCTTAAAGCAAAGAGTACACCTGCACTCTTATTCCTACAAGGTAGGCAGTATTTCCATGCTGGGATGATTTTCAGAGAAATATAGGGTGCCTCTTAGATTCAGGATGACATAGGCTGGGTAACCACGGGAACACACAAGGTCACTCTAGTCAGTTAGAACATTAATTGTGCTTTGTGATGCATACAATTTTAATGAGCATGCAAGCTCATATAGGTCAGTTGACCATTAGACCATTGCACATAAGAATTTTGTCTGAATTGAAGAGCTGGATACTTAAGAGTAATTTTCCTTATATCTCTTTTTCTTTCTCTGAAATTTCATTGGAAGTCAACATGACATTGTGACATGATACATAGACCCTTCAGGAAAAAACAAACAGCAGTGGAAAGTTGTGAAACAGAAAGAGCACTGGGTTAGGAACCCTGAATAAGACCTGCCATGTACTAACTGCATGGCATGGGATAGGAAGCTACTATTTTCTTCTGTGTCCTAGTGTCCTAATTGTAAAATAATCAGGTTGGACTTAGATCTCCTATATAACTTCTAGGTAAAAAAAAATTGTATTGCATCTGATTCATAAAATGAGGTAAAACTATTTTGTTTCTTTCTTTGCAGTAGAAAGAATAGAACAGAAGATCATAGAAAGAATGTGTATGAATAGTTAAGCAGTTTTCTTATTCCCAGTCAACAATACTTGTCACTCTGCCTCAGCTTGAACCCTCTTTTGCATATGTGATGATTTATGACATTTTATTTTGCTATGACATAGAAATGAATATGAACATGGGAAAACTTAAACCAAATGGGTTCTCCATCAGCCAGCAAACCTTGACCTGTGTTTGGAGAAGCTTGAATGTGTTTAAGAGAAAATGACCTTACCCACAATTAATTACATATAGGGCTAAAATAATTATATCTTTTCATTGATTTACTTTATTTTCACAGTATCCATGGGAATTTTGCCAGTTCTTTATAGAGTGCTTTAAACTTATTTATCACCAGCTTAGATAAAGTACACTTTGAATATATGTTGGTGATTCTGCTCTTCAAGATGAATGGGGGGATAACATGCATCAGATGTGTATGCTTAAACTCTCCGGTGCTTCTCAAAGAGGGCCCCTTAAGAGCTCAGGTGACCATAAGAGCTCTGAATCCACTTCAGAATTTCCCAACTTTTCATGCTGGTTACATTCCAGGCACGGTGATGAAAGGAATCAGAATTCATAAATGAAACTGGCTTATCTTTTACAAAATGAGAATTTAAAACACATTTTTATACAAATGTATATATTATAAAGGACTACTATTTAGCCCTGAATTTCTTATTTATCAGAAGCTTCAAGGTAATTTTTGAGAGAAACTGTTAAGCTTAATTCAATTAGGGAATAATGGAACTTCACATTTAACCAAATTGGAAATTCAGACAAAGCCTTATTCCACAATCATCTTCAGAATTATCCTGTCAACCCTAAAGATGCTAAAGTCATCAAGATTGCAACATGTGTGATGAGAAGGTCAACATGACACCAGGTATAATGGCCAGTGGCCAACAGTGGCTCAGAAGACATTTTACAATATGAAGGTGAAGAAGAATTTTACTTAGTCTTTCATTTTAATTCTTAAGAACATTGCTGTGTATGGTTATATGTCATTGCCAATTTTTTAATGTGTAGACAAACAAAAAAGCTACTCAATCTTTCTAGTAAAAAAAACAAAAAGCATTAAAAAGTTAATCACATAACAAAACAATGTCCATGTTCCATTTTCTCTTAAGAACATAGAAAAAGCAGGAAACATAAAGAAAGCAGCTATCGTTAGAAATAACTAGAATAAGTCATTTAGTATAAATTCAAGAAAGGTGAAACTACAGTTATAGAAAAAAATTCTAACATATGGAGTAGAGATTAAGATTTAATCCTACGTCATCCTACCAGGAACATAGTACAGAAATTTCTATATGCAATAAAGGATCAAGAAATACTTATTGAGTACTTATTCAGGGCTCAATATTTGATGTCATTATAAATATGAGTAATAAATATAAATAATTGCTTCAGATTGATCTACTTGACAGTAAAATTACCTCTATAGGTCCTATAGAATAATTAAAATCCTTTCAGTAGGTATATAAATTATGAACCTGTTACAAGATTAAAATATGTTTGCAAAAAATAGCTCCATCAGTTAACCCCATGTAATCTCACTTTGACATCTCAGGAAGTTTCTGTAGTTATCTAACTAGAATGTAGACTTTTGGAGACCTCTTGTGGGTCCTACATTTGTGAAGCCTACCAGTGTACTACTGGTAGAAACAAGGCAATTACAAGGGAAAATAGGAATGAGGCCCAAGGTCTACGTGAGATATCCTTACATCTATATTGAAGTATTGGATATGGGTTCCATGATGAAGTCCACATTATGCTAAGACAGAACATGTTTTCTAAGAGATACTTGGTTTTCATAGTGGAGAATTGACAACTCATAAAAGCCCAAGAGCACCCTCTAGTGAAATTTCTCGAGTAGGCTTAAGGGGCTTGCTCTTGACCTGGGCTCTCCTTTTCAAATGACCTTTTAATGTCCAAAATAAGGAAGCTGGATTTCTGCTATCTGGCTTTATCTTCAAACAATTTCCAGAGCACAGTGAAGGTGGTATGCTTGTCAAGTATTTCTAGTGGTAGAAATGCTTAAACTCCAGGACCTAATAGTCCATTGTTCCCATGATTTTTTGTTTTTACTTATAATACCAGCCTGTCACACATGACTTCTACCTATAGTCATGTGTTAAAATAGTTCCTGGAACTAATATAACTAAAGAAATGGTAAGAAACGTAAGAAATGTCTTACCAAATTATTATACTTCTGCCCCTCCCTCCACCTTTCTCAAGCCTCTTAGCGCAGGTACTACATCTGGGAATTTTTTAGTACTTGGCAGTATTAGAGGTCATGAGTAGCAGGCTGAGATTTTAAATGATGGTCAAAAATTATAGGAGGAGTCAAGAAGATTAAGTCCTAGTATTTATGCACTTCTGAGTTTTTATATTATCTGATTACTGCAAAGATATATTTTCACCTAAATCTTGAGCAGAAATGAAAGTGACATATCCCTCAATGTTCAAGGTAGTACCTTATTATATCAGAGCTGCAGTTAGAGATGGCTACAAAGCAAGCCAGATCTTTGCTGTAATTTAGTTAAAGCTGAGGATATACCACTCACTTAGATTAGTAACTGTTACATAATAAATGAAACAAAACAAATTATTACTTGACTTCATAGGTAACTTGCTATCAAATGCTATTATTAGAAGGAAACTTTGAGATCTAAATCTCCCCATTTTAGGAAAAATTAAAACATGCATCTAAAATAGTTAAGTAACTTGTTCATGATGATACAATTCGATGGTTGTAGCTTCAGGACTATAATATAGGTCTGTCGTGCCCATTTTAGCATTTATTATGCTACAAGAATTCACTTGTTTAAAAGCTTGCTATGTAATTTCAAACAGTTTCATTCACATTGGTTATTGGTTTTTATGCCTCTAATAATTTATGGGGATGTTTTCAGACTTATACTGAGAAAAAAAAAATTCATCGCTTCTGCTTTTGCTTTCATGTATGGAAGAATAAGTTATTCATGTGGTTACTGTTAGGAAGACTACAAAGACATAATCATTTGATAGGAGTCATATTTATTTATTGAAACACTGTGCCACACTGTGTTAACTTTGTACACTGAGAAAATGGGGGTACCCACTGATATTCTAGCACTACTGATAACCACCCCTTTGGTTCTGTGTTCTAACAGTACTTACCTTCTAGTGTTAACGGAAGGATTACATGAGTTAATGCAAATAAAGCAGGTGGAACATAGTTGGCATTAATTAATTGCAGTATCTGTATTAAGTGCTAATGTCTCAGTTCAAAAAAAAGAACAGGATATTCTTAGGATTATCCAGTAGAGGTCAGCGCTATGAACTCTGTTAAATACTCTTTTAGTATTATGGTCTGATTTCTTGAAAATAAAAACAAAAACTCCAAGATCTCTCCAAGTTGTTGTTTTTAATTGAGAATAATTGTATAATAAATCGCCATTTGTCAAGGCATATCACATATTAGTTCAATAGAAGTTTATAATTCTTTCATTTTTCAATTCATTATTATATTCTTAGTCTTGGCTTTAACCTTAATCTTATCACATGTGACCTTAATATTCAACCTTTCATTTACATTATTGATGATGTTTAGTGGGTGAAGTGATCGTGTATGGCAACTCCAGGCATAATTATGTACTTTCAATTTTACTGGAAAGTTAGTATCTTAATGAAATTTTGTTCCTTGTTATTTGCCTACTTTGCTATTCCTCAACACACAGTGTTGGTATTTAGAATCATAAAACCAGCAAATGTTAGAACTAGAGGTGATCATGGATATCAACAGGTCTGATTCCTCCATCATACAGATGAAGAAACTGACACCCCAACAGGGAAGATAACTGGTTGAGTTTCGATGATAGAAGATTATATTTCCTTATATTTAAAAAACAGTTGAATCTGGAGAAACAATTGATTCTTTAATTTTTCTCTGATACTCTGAACCAATAGATTGACAATACAGCTCAATGTTATCTACGAGTAGACAGTACGCAGTATTTTTATCCTATCTAATTCAGTAGTACAGTATATCATGTATGCCTGCCACTTTTTAAATTCCTGTCACTTTGCAATGATGTTAAAACCCATACTGAAACTCTTAAGTGATTATCTTTAAGGATTTTATTCTCCAGCTATGCAACTAAACAATCTGAGTAATGAGACTACATGGTCTCTACATGGTCAACTAAATACTTCTAGGAAGTGGAACCCCCTTCTGGAGTTATGAGAGAAACATCACTTCTAAAATGCCTTTAAAAGTCCTCCAGCATAAACATTACACTGGAACATTTCATTAGCTTTTTGAGAACAACAAAGAAATGTGGAGCATAATAGGCTAATATGTTTAAGTGGCCTTGGTAGAACCCTACTTAACTCAGTGGGATTTTCTACAGCATGCAGAGGTGGAAAACCATTCCCTAAATATTTATTGTGTGGGACTGCCTCCTTCTTTATTTCATGCAGTTTGTATCAAAGAGAAGTGACTTTCCACCTGTAATTGTAAATTGAGGAAAGTCTCAAAATACAAGTTTTAGAAGAATCAATATTTAGATGTGATGAACAGTAACCAGCAGCACAGGCTTTCGGCACTTGGAATTTCTGTCAATAAAGATGGAAGAGGGTCCAGCTTCAGTCTCAGTGTTTTCTATCCTCTTAGGACTTAAATATCCATCAGGATATTAAGGTTTGGGAAGTCCTTAAATTCCTGAAGAAAAAGGCAAGATGTATGCCAAACCTTATTCATTACAAATTACAAAAATTATTAAATTAATTAATTTTTTCAGTTACTTAAGCCAGCAATAAAACTGTTCTGCACAATGTTTTGAATTAAGTGAAATTACAGGTTAATGAAAAAATGTAAAATGGTAATTTGTATGGTTTTATTAGGATTCCAAGTGACTGTACTGAGTATATTGCTGGACTTGCAGTATGATCCCTGCCAATATTCTTTATCTCTCTGAGCTTCTATTTTCTCTTACATAAATTGTGACTCATTAGTCTTAGGAACACTACGATCATTGAGATTTTCTTGAGCTTTTAGGGAAAAAAGTGTAAATTAAATAAATTATAATATTTTAAGTAAGTTCAAATGGACATACATGATGACAAAACAAAGGTTTCCCTATAGGTGTTGGTTTCCTTTGTGTAGACGAGTTGTCGCCAAAATTTGTTGAAAAGTAAGAATTCCTATTTGTATGGCATTGAATTAATGATGCAAAAAAAAAAAAAGCCTCTTGAATGACAGCTCTAATGGCTGAAGTGGCATATTTAAACCATTATTTTTGTTTGTTTCACTTTCTGTCAAACTCTGTCTTAGAATTACTATCAACCGGTTGTACTGATAGATGGAATCTCTCTTTCAGTTCTAAGATGTGTTTTGTATCAAAGTTTTTCTTCATTGGTTTTTGGAATCTATAGGCAAAATAACACATAAAAACAAATGTAAATCCCAGCTGTAATTGTTTCTCAGCATTTGGTGACATCATAAATCCCATAAGATTTATACTTGTATTGTATTGTAAATATCACCAGAAAGATTCAGTAGGAGGATGAAAAAACTCTAAACAAAACTTGAAAATAATACATATTCTTCTTTCTCACTATGAGGAGCATTTCCTAGCTACCCTATTTACCCCAGTGGAATTTTACAAAAATGTTCCTGGCGCTCAAAGTTGATCTAACAAAGCATCAAGTGGGCTTATTTTAAAATTCACCCCTAAATATGTTTGCTGGTTTTGAATTTCTGATTTTGTGCTTATGTAACACAAAAACAGCTTTGGTTTTAAAACAAAAATTGGCAAAAATACTAGTGCATTATGTGTTCTAATCACGTATGGTGTTTTGAAAAAAATAGATTCAGAATTGACAAAATTGTTTCATTGGCATTGCAGTTCAAATGCCTGGTTTTTCTTTCTCACAAGTTGCTTAAAATAAAAATAAAACTAACAGATATTTCTTAAGTGAGTATGAACGTAATTGATTTTCATTATATATAGTCCAACAACTTCACTACAGACATAAATTTTCATTCTGTGTTTTCGCATTCTTTATTTTACACAGTTTTCTATGTTTTAGTTTATGGTCAAGTCTGTAATGTGCTTTAGCATCAATTTTAAAGTATCTGGGGTTCTCAAAAAAGTTTCTACCAGTGATATGAATAGTGCTCAAATTCTAGTATGAATGGCCCAGCTTTCTTTGATTTTTCTTATAAGTGCTTTTTTTGGTAAAATATATAAACTTAGAAACAGAAGTTTCCCTGGCTCATATTACACTCAAGAGACAATGATGATACTGAAGTTCTTTTCATAATCAGGGCTTTTGTAGAGACTGTCCAGGTATTCTTAGCCAAAATATCCTTCTCATTGTACACTACTCCAGGGCAACATGTGGTGTGCCAGCTGGATGCCCTCCCTACATGCCTCAGGTGGCCACATTTCAATGGTGTCTATAGAGCACAGGCCAAATTCTCATTCTCTGTGTTAATCAGTGGGAGAATTCCCATAGAAAATGGGATGGGAGCATATTTTAGGAAAACTCAAAGAGATTATCCAGATGATTAGGCCAGGACATTGTAAGTTCGGGTTTTATGTAGAATTTCTATAACGTTATCTTACTTGACCAAAGAATGCTGGAAAATTTGGGGATATTTAAAAATTAAAAATAATCATGCTTTTTATTCCACTGTGATTTCTCCAAAGAGGATCCTACAAAAATTTTCTTTAGATACAATAGGAGCTCATCTTGATTCATAACATCAAAGACAACTGATGTACCTAGTAATATAATTTGATTGAACTTTTTCCCATGATCTTGAAAGGATCTGAATTCTACTTATAGAAGTCTCATTATACCTCTCCTTTCAATTAAATTCTAATCAATTCTATAAACATTTAGTAAGTACTTACTATGTACAAAAAACTGTGATAGATGCTCTGAATAATTCTGTGCATGGTGCCTTATGGTGTATAACATATTTTCACATTCATTATCTCATTTGTGTGGTAAAGATTCCCCCTACAATTATTACTTATTTAAATAGCCTAGAGTTTCAGAGGAGGTATATTTTGAATTTGGGGTAGAGTTTTTGCTTGTTTTGTTTTTGGTGAATCCAGAGACCATTCTACAAATACTTTTAGCATCCCTTGAATAAAAAATAAAGTCATATAATTGTATCATCATATTCAATTGATTTGGTTAGAACCAGTGGCAATTCCTGAAATTTTCTGTTTGTTTTATATGACATTAGGTTCAGTCTGAAGTGTATTTTTAATGACCTAATTGAAAAGGTTTGTCAAAATGTTCACAAAAATATTTTTTTTACTACTTTTGAGGCAATGTTGATGTATTATATTTCATTATCTTTTTTAAGATCAAAAAATTAGATTTCCCCAGAAACTATTCATATTTAAGATTATATCATATTCTCCTGCTCTACCATGAAGTCTCTGTAAGTGCTATACAACTTCTGGAGAATAAGTCTGAAAGCTATTATTCTCCATTTAGCATGTGCATTATTCTCTAATATTGTTACATCTAATACAGAATGAAATGTTCTACTTCTCTATTAATATTACATTTTAAAGTCTTATTTCTACATATTTCTGAGATTTTTTCCAAGTCTTTCTCTTAAAACTTCTTTGTAAGTACTTTAAAATAATCTGTTTTATTTTTATTTATTTTATTTCCCTTATCCATAGTGTTGAAATGGAATTTATCCTTTAGCATGTTTAACATTTTTAAAGAATTTAATGGGAAATCATCTTCACTTTAAGCACTGAACACAACACTTTATTCACAAACCTGAAATTCAAAAACTGATAGGAACTTCGTCATTTGCTTTGTTTCTAACATCAAATTTGCAAAAAGGCACTCTCCAGGTAACCCTTCAGCTATGTTACCCTGAGTATTTGGCCAGAGGGCAGTCATGTTGACCCCATCTGCAAAGGCTGGCTAAACCAGAATCTTGGACTACTAGAATCCCATTCATCAAGGTCCACGTAAAGTAAGGTAGGTGGGAAGCAGGAGGACAGATGGTAGGGTCGGCAGTAAGGAACTTGTTTGTTGACATTGATATAGACCCTTCTTCTTGCCAGAGTGACTCCGTGGACTTTTTTTGGCATGGAAGACTGGGCCAACACTATCATCTTAGTAGAAGGTGAGCTGCAGGCAAACTGGAGAGATCCATGAACAGTAGGTGTTTAGGGTTGGCTTAGATTTTCTCTATCAGCTTGACTGTCATACGTACTTGATTGATGTGCAGTGGGGCTTGAAAGTGCTGCATTGAAGTTGAGGACTGTGTCATAAGGTTCCTGATATGGTGCACATGTCTGAATGGAGTTGGACATTGACTGCCCTTGCCTATGCCAAGCAACACCAGACTTGAGTGCATTATTCTGCAGTTGAGTAGCAGATGGTGAGTGCAGACGTTTGGAGGGGGTGTGCCTTCAAACACAATATGGAGCCAGCAAACTTACTTAGAAGGTTATTGCATGTCTTGACTTTGGCAGCTACTTTTTAAGCACTGATGAAAAATCCAACTTCCATCCATTGTTACTCTCAGAATACTCAGCATGATTCGTGTTCCAGGCAAAAGAAATGTGAAAATCAAATGCACTATTCACTATGTTGGTCACAGTTGGTTGAAGGTAACTTCCTTGGTGTTGGCTAAATGGGCCAAGTAAACATTCTGAGACTGAATATTGCTGAATAGGTAAACTTTATTTACCTTACTTTAGAAGTTGTTAGAGGAAAGGCCGTCAGAGCACTTGAAGAACACTATGGTCAAATATGGGACTTAAAAGTGACTTTACATTCTTTGATTCTTAATTTAGAGAGAGTATTATGTTCTTCAGAAATAAAAATAAGAAAATCAAATATCTCAATAGGTATTCTTTACACACAGAATTATGGAGATTCACAGATGAATGGGCATAGTAATTCCATATGTATAGGATAATTGATTTTTATTGATGTTTGAATTTTTTTTCTCTTGAGTAGATTCTAAACACATATAAATTCTTTTTAGGTTTAAAATACATTTTTTTTTCAGATTAAAAGTAAAGTATGCTCATTGAATATAATTGTGTAAATAGAAATATATATATATCAAATAAAATTTAAATCAGGGGTGAACAATTCTAAGATTTTGCTCTGCCTCTTTCTAATTATATGTATATTTCTAAGTGTATGTGTTCATATATGTGTTTGTATGTGTATTTTTAAATAAAAATTTGGGTCATACAGTCTATATTCTTCTTTCTTAAATTAACATTTATTATATTATTAGTTCTCTGAGTCATAAAATACTCATTTTTAATGGCTGCTTAATACTGAACCTTATTTATGTATCAAAAAATTTTAAAATCCTCCATATTTGACATTTTGGCTATTTTTCACCATTATTCCTACTTCTCTGAGGATTATTCTTATATTTAAATTTTTATCTGCATCTTGGATTATGTTTTCAGCATATATTCTTGGAAGGTTGATTTTTGGGTTAGAGGATATAAACTTCTCAAGGTTTTTTTGATAACTCCTCCCTAATTATTTGTGAGAGTACTTTTCTAACTACACTCTTACCTGCTTTGAATAGTATCATTTTATAAATATTTTCCAATTTGGCAGGCAAAAAATGGATTTATTTTGTTTTAATTTACATTGAACTGATTAATATGGAGCTGGAATGTTTTACATATGCTTATTTGCCATTGTTTTCTTCTTTTTATAAATTGTTTGCTCATGTCCTTTACTCATGTTGTCTTGATGATTTATAAGATTTTTTTAAATGTTAAATCATTAATTTTGTCAAACGTGTTGCAAAAGGGTTTCTCCCAGTTTTTTTTTTTTTTTAATGCCATTAAATTGTTTTTGCTGTTGTTGGTGTGAGAAAATTTTAAATATTTATATGGTCAATTCTGTTGTATTTTTTTTCTTTATGACTGTAGCCTTTGCTTTTATCTTCTTTTTAAACAGCTTGCAGTCCAATAAGTATTCACAGTTTTTCTAGTATCATCATGTTTTTATTTTGTATTTTTAACTCTCTATTCCTTCCAGAAATTATTTTATCCTAAAGTATAAGATGTGTCTTAGTTTTGTTCCCAATTGTTAATCAACTATCCCAGCACCATTTCCTCACTAATTTGGGTACCATCTTTCTTGCTTACTAATTTTTTAATCAACATTAGGACCTATTTTTGGACTACCTGTTTTTTCATTTCTCTCACTGGTTCCATACTGTTTCCGTTAGAGCATCACAGTATGTTTACAGATCTGTTAAGTCAAATCCTTCCTTTTTTCCTTTTTTTTCAAAAATACTTTGAATATTGTCACCTACTTATTCTTTAAGACTGATTTATTTCATTGATTTCAAAAAAATGATCCATTGGAATTTTATTAAACCTATAAAGCAGATTCATATCTTTGCAATATTCAGTCATCACATTTAGAAGCATCGTATGTTTCTATTTATGTAATGTTTCATATGCAAATAAACTGTGTCTTTCTATTCATATAGGTCCACAGATTCCTTATTTAATTCAAGTATAAGCATGATTTGTTCTTGTTATTGTCTTTAATTGCTTACATTCCGTTTTCTCATTGTTCAGTAGAAAAACCATATCTTTTTATAATATTTATAATCTAGCTATTTTATTCAACTTTCTTAGTAATTTTAATAACTTATAAATTCTCTTGAGTTTTCAAGGTCCTTAAATTGTCTGCAAACATTGATGACTTTATCTTCTTTTTTTTCCTCTTACTTCTGTTTAATGTTCTATTTCATTGACTAGAATTTCCAAATAAGTTAAGTAATCATGGCGATAGGAGGCATTCTCGTTCTTTTTTTTTTTTAACATCTTTATTGAGGTATAATTGCTTTACATTGTTGTGTTAGTTGCTGCTGTCTCGTTCTTGATTGTATGATAATGCCTCTAATTTATTCCATTGTTAAGGCAGATATTAGTTGTTGATTTAAGACAGATATTCTTTGTTACATTGGTAAGACGAGTTAGAATACTACTCTCTCACCCTTTCTTTCTTTATTAGGAATGTGTTGAAGTACACTACATGCCTTTTGGGGTAAATATTCTCAAACTCTAATTGGTGGGTGAACATAGACTTTTCTTGTGATGTCTTTTTCAATTAAAATCAATTTGAACACACATTTATTCAGCACTTACCATGTGCCAGAAATTGTTCACTAGGCATTGGAATTCAGAGGCATAGTCCCTTCCCTTAAAAACATTATAGGATTATTCAGATTATGATAATTCAGCAAGAGATTTATAGTAATTGATTTCCCATTATTAAATTTCCCCTGCATCACTAGAAAAACTTTACATTTAAGATTTTATTAAGAATACTTTGAAGGCTACCTAATTGTTTACCATGTCAAAATGTGAATTTTAAGAATTGCTAAAAGTTAAATTTTGATTTACAATTGAAATTATGAGTTTTTACATTTGAAGTTATAGTGCTCAAATTCTAATCAAGGACATCTATAAAACTTGAAATTTTATAGACTTCTATAATATAGATAGTTCATATTCTATAGAATCAGGAAATTGGAATTCTTGATCATAATTTATCACTTCTTATATAGTATGACAGAAATGGTATGTGATGTTGGGGCAAATCACTTTCATGATGCCATCTTTGTATTTTTATTTCTCTGGAAGTCTTAATTGTCTGTAGGTTTTAAGTGTGCATTTACATTGATTTATTTTCAATTGAAGTGGTTTTTTTTTGTATTTATTTTACTGCTTCAGTGTAGTTTAGAATAATTTATCCTGTTTTCCCCATCTAGTGTTATAATTTATTTTATTTTTCAGAATCCTTTATTTTGTTCTTTTATACAGTATGCATGAATGAACATATGATATTTTTAAACTATACCCTCTTCGCCAGATTCTTTATATTTCACACAAAACAAATAAAGAAATATTGATTGAGAATCAATTTTCTACTCAGCATCACACTAGTTATTATGAATTATAATACAGGAAAACAAAAATTACATACTTTCAATGAGCTTACGTTCTAGTTGGCAGATTAAGATATAAATAAGGGGAAAATGCAAAAACAACAAATGCTAATGAAATACTTATTCTTTATAGTGGCTAATACAAATATAGTCATTTTCTTAGTCTATATTTAAGCACATATATTGAAACCTACAATTTACCTTTTGTATGTTGGCCTCACCCTGGCCTCTTTATGCTTTTCCTATTGTTATTGTACCTTTACCATTATTTTCTCACTTTCTGCTTGAAAATTGTATTTACCTTTGCAAGATTTTTAAAAATTCTCTTTGGAACAACACCGGATAGACAAATGCCATACACATTAATCTCTAAAATATTACCAGTGATAATTTGTCCTATGCAAAGGTGACCCTGCTCATAATTTCGAAGCAGAAATAGTGCAGGCTACTATAATTGTAGACTGAAAATCGTTGCTTTCTGAATTTCTTATTTCATTAAAGGACTTGCTTTGATTTTTAGAATCATTCACAAAAGAATTAACATGCAAAGTAGGAGGAAATCCAAATGCTAACATGAAGTTAGCATCTCTACTAAAAGGAAATTTTAGCAGTAAGCTTTGGTGTATTAAAGAAGCATAGTCCCATCCTTTGGGATTTGATGGGATTTTTATATCATAGGCCCACCCATTTTAAACTTTAGCATTTGATGTATGTTCTAAGTTATAACCTTAAACATTTATCATATTTTGGAAAATTTATATCCCCCCTTAAGTTTTAATGCCTGCATTGAATAATGTTTGTCATGGACCACAATACCTATCCCTGTGGATCTGTTATCCTATCTTAATTCAGAAACAATGCTATTGATTAAGCAATACTTAACAGCTTCCAAACTTCAAGACATCTTTCAGCCACCATTTCTTCCTAACCTCACTATGAGCTTCCTGTGTGGTATCATTCATCTGAGATCTTACTAAAATGTAAATAAATTATATCCAACACACTTCCTCTGTTTGCCCAGCTTGTTATCATGTCGAAACAACTGTCTTAATGAAATACATATTGATGTATTGTGTATTTCTGTGCTAAACCAAAGTAAGGAGGAAGTTATATGAATATATAACAGAACCCACTTCATAATAGTTTTGTTAAAGCATTTTATGAATTGGAGATAATTTGAGCCATGGGAGATGATGTAATTCTACATGGCAGAGTTCACGGAAAGAGGATAGCTCCTCAGATAGAATTGGATTAGACTCTTGAGAGAGATGCACTGGGGCTTTCATGGTGCTTTACCTTCATACGCATAGCTAACTCTCAGTTTTCCATACTAATATTGTAGTTTTGAAGTAAAGATAGTAAAAATCAAAATAAAGAAGCAAGAGTATTATCTAAAATAATTTGTCTTTGCATGCAATATTTGACTTTTTAACATCAAATTTACCATTTTACTTTTGTTTTTCATGAGTTAATGAAACTATTTCTAGCATCCATATTATGAAACAGAAATGATCTAACCCAAATTATGTAATGTCATACTTTGTTATGTATAATAATCTTCATAGGTCATGATTAGATAAAACTTATCTCATGTTATAATGAACAGTAAGAATGAATAATAATCTGTATCAGAACTATGAAATATAATCATACTTGGTTAATTGCTAAATTAATTTGTAGAAAATAATTACTATTGCTTGAGTAAATACCAAAAAGTGAAAATAGGAGGCAGCTCAGTGATGTTCAGGAGGAGAAAAGAAAGCCAAACTGGGATTAAAATTTGTCATGTCTGAATTAAATGCTGAAGTGCCAGTAGTGGTTGATTGACTCTGTGATCAGACTTTTGGTATTTATCATTTTTTCTTATACTTTTCTGTATTTTCCAATGCTTTTGCAATGGGTATGTGTTAATTTTGCAGTCAGAAAAAAAGTTAATGTAAAATGTTTCATGCATAGCTCACTTGTAAATCATTTATTGAGAGTTAACTGTATAAAATTTCCCAGGGAGAGAGAAAGCCACGAGCTAAATTTAAGGGCAAAGTACTCCATTATACAAATAATCCATTGTCACAAAACTTATTGAAGATTTTTTAAAGTCACCTTTCTCATTGCTTGAAAATTCTAAACTGGAGACAATTTAATCAATGAGATAATAATAATAGGAATAACATTATGATCTGCACCCACTTCTCAACTCTACTTCAGAAGAAAAACCTTTAGTATGTTGAGAATATGATCTGATATAAGATATGTTGTTTCCTACAAAGAAAGACAATATTAGGAGCATCCTTTTCCTCCTATTCTGTTTCAGAGTCAGTCTCCCTGAGTAGATCTGTACTTATAACTAACATTCTGTTTTTGAAGCATTGCTTAGTCCAAGTCATGTAGACTCAAACTCAGATGGTGAGGTCATTACTAGCAGGCTTACCGAAACATTCATGTAACATGTAACAGCTAGAGAGCCGGCTAAATTTCAATGCAATTAATTATATTTTGTTAGAAATACTATAGAAACATGTTATAGAGGGCTTCTGTTACTTGTACAGAGGTTTAGAACAACTCAGGAAGAGGTTGCACCTTTGTGCAAATTATTAAAGGAAACCCTGTTCCAGCTGATGTAGCTTGGGCCAGGGAGTATGGCTTCTAAATTGGAACACACCACTGTACTGGGAGCCCTTGTACAGGGCACAACCTGCACAGTCAGTCATGACTGCCCTATTTTATATGCTTTATTAATGATT
The DNA here is from genome assembly GCF_002837175.3 of Physeter macrocephalus. Classification (NCBI taxonomy): domain Eukaryota; kingdom Metazoa; phylum Chordata; class Mammalia; order Artiodactyla; family Physeteridae; genus Physeter; species Physeter macrocephalus. The sequence continues at coordinate 99,380,926 of NC_041214.2, forward strand.
TGAAAATAGCTACTGTTGCTCCATAGGTTCCAAATTATTCTATTATTGCACAGAAAGCCAAGAATCATCTTTAGATGAGTTAGCAAAAAGCTGCTTATCTAAGCTTTAATTTAGTCTTGGACCTTCACGATACAAGTCTATTACTTTGCTTCAGACATCTGATTTGAATAGCATTGAGGGTAGAAGAAAATGAAGTTACCACAAAAGTATAAATAAGTCTATCAAGTCCAGTTCCTAGAAGAACTAGGTTGACATTTTGAAATTACATCTAAATTTTGGGGTATCCTCTAGTAACTTTAGATGACTTGGTATATGAAAGGGTAGATAAGAAGACAGAGAGGCAGATGGACATCTCTTTGTTCCAAAAAGAAATAAAGATGGTTTAAAGGGATACATAGGTATACGATATAAATATATATGTATATATATATATACACACACATATATATAGTTATTGTGAATGAAATTAAATAAAATTTAAGTGAAGTATATAATATAAATGAAATAAATGAAAACTAAAATGGGTAAACAAGGGAAAAACATGAGAAGGGGGCAAGAATTAGACCTATATATAAAAAAGCACCCTAGATAGTATCTTACATAAGTTTACAAATAAGATTCTTACCATATGTTTTGAAGAAATACATTGATGATATTAAGACTAGAAAGAAATATTTTCCTTTGATACCCTTATGTATATAAAGGGATCACTGTATTTTATTATGAATATCATGATCAATATTCACTTTCATGAGAAACAAAGAATATTTTATAGGTACACTTCTACTCTTGTGGCCCTCAATATAGATTGATAACATTTCAGTAATGTACAATTTGGTATTCTCAGTCTCATAAAATACAGACCAGATAGATGACACTCCATTCTGGTATAACTCGAAGGAAGATCTTAGAATATATCTAGATGCTGAATTCCAATGAAAGGACTGCACATCCTTCAGACAGTTTCCTATATATACTATTTCTCTAAGTTAGGCCTTTGATTGCTATTGGATGACTGTGAATTCTAGATTGTATTATTGGAAAACACTTGGAATACAGCTATTCTTTGTTAATTAAAGGCAGAAATAGTAGTCAAGTTAAGGGTTGTGTTTAAATTCTTTTACAGAAATTGAAAAGCCTAACAAAAGCACACAGCTAAAAAATGTCTACCCAATTTACCTGAGAGATTAGCCGGAGAAGTATCATTTCATAGGACAAAAAAAAAAAAATCTCTTTAAACATTTATTTAGATTCTGCTCTAATATACACAAAATCGAAGATGCAGGTTCCAAGTTTCTTCTTTGTCACAGCCTGGATATTGCCTAATTGATAATCTCATGCTACAAGGTGATGGAATTTCATCATATACTCCATCAGCAGACTTATTCACGTCATTAAGCAATTTATGTGATGTTTACATGTTCTGTTTCATGGATTAAATTCTTTGTTTTCCAAATAGAAATACTAATATTTACTGTATGACATTTTAATTAGATGAAGTTTGGTGAATACTTTGATTTCTTCAGTACCTTGTAAATTGTGAAGCATAATGTTGATCCAGAAATATCAGTAAGATATTCGAAGTTAATGCATCATACGTTCTGAATTTCTACTGCACAAAGTTTACTGATCTTCCCAATCCTTTAAGTCTTTTTGAAGAACAAAAAAACAAACAGTTTTGAAAATTCCTAGAAGCAGATACTACATGTTTATCTCATTTTATGTGATAGGAGTGATTTTGTAAATCTATTCATAATTTAAATGCTCCAGGAGAATCTCTCAAGGGAATTTTATTGTGGATCATCATGTAAAGCAAAAATCGTTTCTAAAGTGCTTATTACTCCCTATTTCTATATGGGAACTTTCTGATTTGCAAGAGTTATTTAAGCTCCCAGAGGAGTGCATCACCTTAGTATGTTCCTGAGTAGATATAAACTGAGAGGGACAGGAAACAGTGAAGGAACAATTTGGTAAATACTAAACTGATCCAAGTAAGTATTTGAACCTCTTTAGTGAGATCTCTGAGCTACTATTTTATGTAAGATTAAGTCTAGATAACACGTTCTCCACAGTCACTTGGAATGGGTTTATTTCGGCTCATTCAAGCTCTAAATTTCCTAGAAATCCTTTATAAACCACATAATTTTACCTCTTTTCATTGAGTGATTCCTCTTAGATCTGTAAAGTGAGGCAAAATTATTTATCTCTGATGGGAGAAGTTTGGCACCCTCATCCTCATCCTCCATCCACCACCCAATTCTCATGGCCCAACCCAACTAAGGATTTTGTTATTGAAACTAAGAATTGACAGATATTCTTAATCCCCCAAAATGTTTGTACTTTCTAGAGCTGTAGAGGATTTTCTGTACACATGTAACCATCATGGAAACTTTCATTCAGTAGCAGTTGGACCTCCACCCACCCACACACACACCCCCTGCAGCTGGGCCTCTGATTCTTGCATTACAAGGCAAAGAATTAGGCAGTGGGCATTTGTTGAAGGAATACCATAAGTAGTTTATGATCACTATGTAGAAGGAGACTATAAATTTTATCACCTAAATTGGATGTTTTTGAGAGTAAAAGGTGCCACATTAAAGATTATTGTGAGGGGGCTTCCCTGGTGGCACAGTGGTTGGGGGTCTGCCTGCCGATGCAGGGGATGCGGGTTCGTGCCCCGGTCCTGGAGGGTCCCGCGTGCGGTGGAGCGGCTGGGCCCGTGGGCCGTGGCCACTGGGCCTGCGCATCCAGAGCCTGTGCTCCGCGGCGGGAGGGGCCGCAGTGGGAGGGGCCCGCATACCACAAAAAAAAAAAAAAAAAAAAAGATTATTGTGAGACAGCAGACATAAGTGGGGTCTGGTGTTTTAGCTGGGACTACATCCTCTCCTTACCCCTCCCCAAACTCCACTGGCACAATAGTTCCAGCAGGGCAGGGTGAGCCATGAAAATCCACACCTTCACTGCTGAAAGGGGTTGACTTGATAGAATAGAACATCAGGCTGAAAAACCTCAGCAGCAAACAAAAAGCAAGTGTAAACATCATAGCTAGCCTCAGATTGCAGTTCAGGTTGGGGCAGGCAATAGACTGGCATATTAGCCAGAAATTTAACAAGGAGAATTGAATGAGGAGACTGCCATATTGAGCCTTAATGAAACTAACACATATCTCTGGTGGTTTGGAAATCTGCATACATGTTTCAGGGAAGATCAGAGACGGTCCAAGATATCCACATACCCCAGACTGACCCTAAGGCCTAGTGCAAAGGGGAGATAAGGGAGAGCCCAGTGGAATGTAAGAGGCAAGGAAGACTTGTAAGCTGACTGAACTTTGAATGAATTCCCCAACCCATGCATATATTCATCAGCAAAGGGTGTTAGCTTATTGGCCTAAGTTGTTTGAGTACAGCTTCTGACCAGTCATTGGATATAAACTGCAATTTGTGCTGACACAGGAGCAAGCCTTAGCTAAGAAATGAAAATAGGAATTATAAGAACTGACCAGAGACATCAGCAGCTGAACAGTATGAGGGAGACAGATTCCAAAGAATTAGACTGGTAAGTCACTAAACAAACAAACACATAAATAGCAAAAACAGCAGAAACCCCCAGAGGGAAAAATCAGAAGTCATAACTACTTTAATATATTGTATAAAATGTCAATTTTAAAGAAAAAATTTTGAGACACGTAAGGACACAGGAGTTTAATCCACACCCAGTTAAAAAAAAAGAAGTCAACAGAAACTATCTCTAGGTTGTGGGGGAGAGCAGAAGGTGAATTTAGCAAAGACCTGAGAGGAGCTACTACAAATATGTTTGAGTAAGTAAGGAAATCATATTAAATAATTACATAAAATATTACTATAATTACTATTCAAATAAAGAATATTAATATAAAGATATAAATTATTTTAAAAAGAAACAAAAATTCTGGAATTAAAAAGTACACTAATTAAGATGAAAAATATTCTAGAGGGACTCAATAGCAGATTTGAGATGGCAAAAGAAAAAATCAGTGAACTTGAAATTAATCGGTAGAAATTATCCAATTTGAAGAAGAGAAAAACATAATGAAGAAAGAAGTAGAGCTTCAGAGATCTGTGAGAAACCATCAAGCATACCAACATGTATAATGGAAGAGAAGGAGGAGAGAAAAGAAAGAAAGAGAAGAAAAAAAGATATTGGAAGGAACAATGGCCCCAAATTTGCCAAATATTATGAATAACATTAATCTACATGTTTGAGAAGCTCAACAAATTCCAGGTATCATAAATATGAAAAATCCATACATAGTCACATCATAGCCAAACTTAGAAAGCCAAAGAGAAGGAGAAATTCTTGAAAGCAGCAAGAGAAAAAAAGACAAATTCGATACAGGGGACACCACTATGATTAACAATTGACTTCTCATCAGAAACATTTAAAGTCAGAAGGCAGAGAGATAACATATCCAAAGGCTGAAGGAAATAAAGATTTTAACAAATGACAATCAAGAATTTTATATCCAGCAAAACTATTCAAAATGAAGGCAAAATAAAGATATTGTAGGATAAAGACTGAGGCAATTCGCTGCTAGCAGACCTGCCTTACAAGAAATACTAAAGGAAATCCTTTAGGCTGAAAAGAAATGACAGCAAACAGTAATTAAAATACACCCAAAGAGATAAATAGCACTGATAATATAATTATGTAGGTAAACATAGATATGGTATAACTATATAACAAAACTCAATTAAAGAAGAAGGAAATAATAAAGATTAGAGCAGAAATCAATGAAATACATAACAAGAAAATAATAGAGAAAATCAATGAAACCAAAAGTTGATTCTTAGAAAAGAAGCAACAAAATTGACAGATCTTTAGCTAGACTGACCAAGGGAAAAGGAGAGGACATAACAGATTACCAAAATCAGAAGTGAAAGAGGGGACATTACCAAACCCATAGAAATTTAAAAGATTAAAATGTAATACTGTGAACAAATATAGTCCAAGAAATTAGACAATTTAGATAAAATGGTATCACTTCTAGAAATGCACAAATTACCAAAACTGATTCAAGAAGAAATAGAAAATCTAAATGGACCTATAACAGTAAAAAGATAGAATTATTAACTAAGTCATCCCACAAAGAAAGGTCTGGATGCAAATGACTTCACTGTATCCTAGCCAATATTTAAAGGAGAAATAATACCAATTTTTCACAAACTTTTCCAAAAATAGAGGAAGAAGGAACACTTTTCAGTTCATTCTATTAGAACAGTATTACCCTGAGACCAAATCCAGACAAAGACATCATAAGAAAATAAACCAGTATTCCTCATAAATATAGAAACATAAATCCTCTACAAAATATTCACAAACCTAAGTACAGCAATCTGTAATATTATTTACACCCTGACCAAGTAGGATTTATCCTAGTAATGCAAGATTGGTTTAACATCCAGTAATCAATTCATGTAACATAACATATTAGTAGAATAAAGGTGAGAAGCACATGACTATATCTATTGTATCTATATGTATATTGTATCTATATCTATTGTGGCAATAGATACACAAAAAAAATTTTGAGAAAATCCAATATGCATTTGTGACAGAAACTTTTAACAAACTAGGGATAGAACTTCTGTACCTAAATAAGGGGCACTTTGAAAAAACCTGCAACTAATATCATACTAAATGATGAAAAACTGATGGGTTTCTCTAAGATTGGGAACAAGGCAAGGTTGTCAGATCTCACCTCTCCTGTTCAAAATTGTACTGGAGTTTCTGTACAGAAAGGTAAGAAAAATAAATAAATAAAAAGCAAAAGAGGAAATAAAGCAAGAAAAGAAAAAAAAAGTAAGAAACAGACAGAAAAGAAAGAAATCAACGGCATCCAGATTGGAAAGTAAAAAGTAAAACTTTTATTTGCAGAAAATATCATAAGTATGTAGAGAATATTAAGTAATGCATACACACAAACTAATAAATGAGTTCAGCAAGCTCACTGGGTACAAGAGCATTATACACAAGTCAACTGTATTTCTATCTGCAAGCCTATTTCAGAATTATTAAGGTTCAAGTTCCAGACCACCACAATAAAGCAAGTCACACAAATCTTTTGGTTTCAACAATTCATATAAAGTTATGTTTACACTATACTGTAGTCTATTCAGTGTGAAATAGCATTATGTATGTACATACTTTCATTTAAAAATACTTTATTGATAAAAAATGCTAACCATCATCTGAGACTTCAGCTAGTTGTAGTCTTTTTGCAATAGTAACATCCGAGATACTGATCACAGATCACCATAACAAATAAAATAATTATGAAAAATTTGAAATATTGTAAGAATTACCAAGATATAATTACCAGAGACATGAAGTGAGCAAATGCTGTTGGAAAAATGGCACTGGTAGAAGTGCTTGATGCAGGGTTGCCACAAACTTTCAATTTGTAAAAAATGCGGTATCTATAAAGTGCAATAAAGCAATGTACATAAGAATTCTTTTCTTTGCGGGGGGTGGGGAGTTCATTTTACTCTACTCTCTACTCTTGCATATGTTTGAAATATTTCACAATGAGAAAAGTTGTAAGTGAAAAGGAAAAAAAAAAGACTAAGATAAATAATTAAAACATTATAATTTGGTCTCTATGTTGACCACAAACAGGGCTTGTCTGTTCAAAATCAAATCTGAACAGTATCAGAATGAATAAATCATAGAGAGGTGAGTGAACTCTCAAAAACAGTCTGAGCAAGATACAGTCGGTGCTGAATAGTTGGGAAAGCATTAAGAGAATTGCCTGTATTAGCACAGACTTCCTAAACTGGAGTGCTTTGTTGCTCTTTCCTTGAAGTTCTGTGACCTGGTGATATCTAAAACTCCTACCTATTCGAGGATTTTAAAAAGTAGAATGTGGTCAGAAGCAGTCCTTTGTTCCTAATCAATACTAAGATCTATAGTTCCTCACCCCCCTTCAGTTTTTTATTGTCTGGGGCTTTGTTTTTTGGCCTTGAAGGCTTACAGGATGGGTTACTGTAATATAATTCATTTGCTACTTCTCTGGAAAGCCATTCAGAAGCTTTAACTAGTGCAGAATGTACAACTCTTTTGCTAAATAGTCTCTGCCAAGAGAAGCATTCTTCCGGGCTTTGTAATTTGCATTGATTACTAAGCTGTTCCCCAGTGTATCACTGGGTGCATTCTATAAAGCCTTACATAGTTCTGTCTTGATTAAAGAAGTCTGACATTGGTGGTCAGTTTTAATAATGACTGAGGTTGATCTGGATAACTTGAAAAAATTTTAACAGATTTTGGAACCCAAAACGTCAGCAGCAAGTTATTCTTATTGATGACACATACTCTGGAAATCTAGTATTTTAAAAGTGGGTTCAGTGTACAGTACTGAACTTGAAAAAAACAGGAAGTTGAAAAGTAGACAGTAATGCCAAAAATAAGGTCCTAGTCCTAACTTCTCTGCTCCTTAATCTAATCTGACATGCCTTCAGAATATTTCACTTTCTCGATGATCAATCTTCCAAAGAGTTTCTACCCTATACTTAACCCCACTACATAGGAACAGAGTTAATGATTTCTCATGAGGCAGATATGAATAGGAACAGTATTCATATCAAAGACAACTGGTCCCACTTCCAGGTCCATCCTTGGGCCAAGATATGTAGTCGCCAACAGTGTGTTGGCGACTGCATTTTTTGAGTCCTGGCGCAAAGTAAGATCCATCTGTTTTGCCCAGCCGTTTGCCTGAGTGCCACAAAATGGTCCTGTTATTAGTCTTATTTGTGGTCCTATTTGAGGTTAGGGGATAACGTAAATAAACTTCAGTCCTCCTTGTGATGAATGTAACATGGGAATTAAAAGTGGTGGTGTTGGTAGTGCTAAGTGATGTTGCATCTCTATTTTCTCAATTGCTCTGTTTTCTTTGGATTGGGAAGCAGACATTTAAGAATGAGTTTGTCATCTGGAAGGATAGTTGTGACCAAGTTTCCCTCAACAGGATACAAGATGTTATTTTTGAGCTTCATTACCCTCACCAAGGGGGAAAAAAAAAGAGAGAAGAGAGAGGGAGAAAATAAATAAGGAAGAAAGTGAAAGTAAGGAAGAAACAGGCAGAGATAGAGAAGGGAAGAGAAAGGTCAAAGAAGAGAAAGAGGAATGACATGAGAAGAGGAGAATGTAACTTGACTTTCTACTCGTAGAAACTGCTTTATTGTTTTGAACTAAGAGTTCAATTCACTCAACATCTGGTGAATTAAGGAAAAGGAAATCTGACTGATTAAATTGAACTGCTAGTTGTCAGTTAAGTAGTTTATGTATAAATATGCAGCCTAGTTTCTATCACCCTTTCTTGTCTGAACTAGACAGTTGAATCCGTTTCACTAACCATATGTGATCGGTGAGTAGAACAATACCAGTTGGTGATTCAGATTTATATAGAGGTGAGCAGTTTTTGTATTTCTGAATCATTTATTGGGGATTATTGTTATTCCTTATTATTTCTGAGCATGAGTTATTTTTATCAGTTTCTTTTATGAATGTTTTGTTGCCTTATAAGGAAATATGTGAACTCCCCTCCTCTCAGTCAGTTGTCCCTGGTGACGCCTCCATAATTTCTGTCTTTACACTGGTGCATTTTTAGTCTAATTCAGGCATGTGAGAAGCAGGGGAAAAGTTTAGTTAGTCAATGTCAGTGACTTTTTTTTTTGGATCCATTCATGGATAGACCTAGTGAATTTAAGCCAGTTTGAACTTAAAATCTATATGCATCAAATAGACACAATACCCAAAATATTCCTCTGTATAATACAAGAGAAAAAGAAAATAGAATTCACAAGTAAGAACTAGATGCATTTTCTAAAAACAGATGTAATTTCAGGGCTGATCTATGATCATACTCTCATATATGGTGATATTAAAATATTACCTTGCATTAATAGGAAGGTGGACATAAACATACCACATTCAGTGCTACAAATATATAAAAAATGTACTGCCATGCTGTAAAAGAAAGATAATTGTTCTATCTCCATTTTACGCTAAAAAGCTGTGTTTTTCTAAACCTGTTATGTCAGTTATTTGAAACTAAAAATAGGGATGACTTAATCCAGTCTGTTTTTTAACTATTATCTTATTCATAGATGGTGTTGTATGAAGAAAGAAAGGATTGAAAAAATTAGTATGACATTTTAAGCCCAAGTATTTATGACATACTTTTATTTTAATGCCTGGACTCTTAATTCAAAGATTAAAAATAGGTATTTTTTAAATGTGTTCACAGTTATTTAAATCAAGAAGGCTGGTTCAAACCCTGATGGTTTTCCCGTGTTACTTCAAATAGCAGTGCTGCATGTGACTAGCTATACAATATGATGTGGTCTGGAGTGCACTAAACCCACAATACCTTGCATTGGGCATTTGTATTGCTAAATATGTTCCTTTACCTCTACTTCACCATTTGCCCCACCACCAATTCAGTCATTTGAAAGTAGTAGATGTAACATTTTTTTCCAATTTTATTTGAAGTTATATTTCCCTTTAATATGTGTATTCAGATTGTAGATTTTCTTCTTTTTTCTCTGAAATAACATTTTATGTAATCTTGAGGCTTTGGAATTATTTAGGAGTTTTTTAAAAATCAGAATATAGGTAAAATTCAGAAGCACTGAGCTTCTAGTCATATCATTATGAAGTCCTTAACATGGCGGCATATTTTGTTTTTCAGAATTGCTTTTTTTCCTCTTTAGATCCTTTTCTTTTCATTAAAAAAACGACTCTGGGAAGAGAGGTTTTTTTTTTTTTTTTTTTTTTTTTTTTTCCTTAGGAAAAAAAAAAGCCACGCTTGACTGATAATGCATTGCTTTGGATGGTGAAACATTATGAAAGTTTAATTTTTAATTAAATCTGAAATACCAATTATAACTGAAAGAGATTTTAACCTGTTTCTTTTCAGACTGCCTGAAGTTACATTTACAGACTGAAATCACTGCACCTTAAAAACAAAAGATTGAGCTGCACCGCATTCTTGTAAGTGAAAGCTTCCTCTACCTTCCTCTGTGTTTTTGTGACCAACTGAAAAAAAGGACAAAAATATTGGTAACATAGTAACCAGACATGAGTAAAAATTTGAATATCCCTGAAGAAATACATGTTTAAATGATTTCCTTCTTTAAAAAAAGAAAATTTGTAAGGCTCAATATTCAGTATGTCTTTTTTATCCAACCTAAATTGTGAATCCTTTCTTTTGGCTGGCTTGAATTGCATTAGGGAGGGTGTCACCCACCGTGCATCAGCACAGTGACACACACCCTGTCAGGAAGGATTCTTACATTTTGGTACAAGTCTCTTAGAAGGTAACAGATTTCTTATGGAATCAAAGTAGGTTCCTTTTTCCTTTGTGATGTCATTAGAAATTTTTAGCCTTTGTGTCAATGTAAATGGAGAGAAAGAAAGTTCATGATGACATCACAAGATTCTGTTGCTTTGAGGACTTTGGGCAAAACTAAGTAAAATGCATAATTCCCTAGTGTGCGTGTGTTCCCCATTCTGCTATGAAGCAGTCAAAATAGCACATCTTATGTCTTCCCGTGAGCTACAAGGCTGTCTCTCAGAGCCCCATTGTTCCATAAATGCATGTCAGAGTCTACCACAGTCTGGTCTACCCTTATTTAGCTGCTGTTTTGTCAATGTACTTGGAAGAACAATTAACATTTGGGATTTCAGTGTCTGAATAACAGGCAGTGAATAGAACCCAAGCATATAAAAGATTCAGACGCCCAGGGTAAGAAAACAGAAGCTTAGAGTTGGTGGGGGAAAAGAGAAAAGCATTTTAATGCTGCACTCAAAGGTTATGAAATACTACAAGGAAATTCAGTGTTATATTTTTTAAATTTTAGATCAAAATGTTCATTTTCATAGTGAAGTCCAGAAGGTTATGATGTCTTCCAAAGTTTCACAATTTAATGTGTTATGAGGTCTTTTGCTAGAGTCTTAAAACACTTAAATAGCATTCATCTCCTTGTGTCATTGTTGGAATGCCGGATGTGGGGTTTACTGCATCGTGGTTTTCAAAGTGTCACAGTTCCTCTTGACAGAGTACACTAAAGGTGATTCAGATGATTTCTTCCATTTTCACTTTGGTTTACTGCATTCTTTCATTATTGACTACAGTTCTTGTATGTTTACTGTAGACAGTTCTGACATTGCTTAAATATCCTGCCTATTGTCTGAATTCCTGTTAGGTCCATTTTTTTTTTTTTTTTTTTTTTTTTTCTTTGAGAGTTGATGCATGGACAGAGCAAGATCACTTCACTGTCAGGGTATCTGGTGAACTGGAGGGAACTTTGGCAGCTTATATATGCTGCCCACTGAGCACAGTGCCTGGATGGTATGAGTGAATACATGATGGTTATTGTTACTTTTGTCATAACTACCACAGTCGAAAACCATAGATGGTAAGGTCTCTAAAATCAGGGTATATTTCTTATTGATTTTTGTAATCCCCAGTACTTGGCATAATAGTAGTAATCAAGAAACAGCTATTGTTATTAGTACAATTAGAAAATTTAAGTCAGAACTTTAGGAGTCATTCATTCAGAGAATATTGTGAAGATGGGTTGAATAAAGTTTTTGACAGTCAGGAAGATAATTATAAAGGAATTTGTCAAAGACAAACCTACTGTTTACAACATAACATTAGGCATCAGTCGCCTAGTCTTTCTCCTCTTTGACTTTATACTTCTTTCACCTGAGCAGAATGAGAAGTGCCCATTCATACATATCCTTTTTGTCTGTGAAGTGGTCTTCACTAGTTTTCTATTTAAGTTGTGTCTTACATCTCATACACTGAAGTTGTCTCCAAAGATAAATCTACCTGACTCTAGGATGGATGGTGCTCTGTACCTGTTTGTCTAATTGCTATGCAGTAGATTGTGCTTCAAGAAAATGGGGCAAATGGTACAAAAGGTATTGGGTCAAGAGTCCAGAGATTTGGGAAGTTGCCATTAGAAACTTCTACTTTCAGTGCATCAAAAGCCAGGACCAGTTTCTCAGCACAAATAAGACCACAGCATTCTTTAGAACTCAGAACAATTTGACCCCTTCTAAGCTTAGTTTCCCGGGTGTTTTTTGTTTTTGTTTTTTTTTTGCATGAAGTTATCTGCCCTCCCCCACCAATTTTAATTTATTTCTAAAAGGGGTCCCTTCATTTTATATTAAATTAGCTTCTGGTGGTGCAAATTAAGGCTCTCATAAAACTTGGCCTCTGAGGCAAAGCTAAAATGATAAAATTTAGGCTTCATGAATTGTACTGTTATGTTGAATAACATATAGGGACATCAAAGAACTTTATAAACACATTTCACATTTTTTAAGTTGAAAAGGTTGAGGTGAAAGGGATGTAAGGGCAGAGCATCGTCAAACGTTACAGGTAGAAAGGATATAAGAAATAAAAGTCCAGTCATCCCATTTTGGAATAAGTAAATTGAGGCCCAGGGTAGGGCATGCAGGTTACCCAAACCATACTGATCACCAATGAGAATCATCCTCAGACATCTAGGCCTGAGAGTAAACCCAACTTTGGACTCTGAGGCTTTGATCTTTCTTCTACACTCAGGGTCTGAGCTGTGTTTGCTGAGGAACAAATTGCCTTAGGCTCATCTTTTGAGACCCACTGAACTGTGGTCCCCTCTACCAACTAGTTCAAAATTCATATATAAAGGGTATTCTAAAAGCATTTATTGTTATCAAAAAATTGTTATTTTTTTATTATGCATTTTGGTATTGTGCCTCTGGTTGTACATTGAGTCACACAGAGGCAAATTTATGTGGTTGGTTTAATATTCTTTATGATGATTTACAGAGTGGACAGAAGACCATTAGAAACTTCAGTAGTTTAATTGGGATTACAGGCAAGATGAAACCGGTAATCTGAACATAGCCATTGTGACATGGAAGTCAGACTTCCCAAAGAGGGTACATCAGGCATGGTGTCAGAATGTCATTGTTGCCAGGAGTCATTTCCATCAGAGAAAAGTTTCTCAGGGTCTGGAAAAATTGAAATAAACTTTAATAATTTAAAATGAATTACTTGCCCTAGTAATTTATTTCAGGTTTCCTTTATTGGATTCTGTCCTTTGGCAATCCAAAGAGACCAGAGTAGTAGTTGGACAACAGATACATCTTTCTTATAGACAAAGTATTTTATGGGTGTAGTAGAGGAAATAAATGGTTATCACTTCTTCTGGACCATCAAGGAATAATATCATATTAGCAAGCAGCCTAGGCAGAGGGAAGTTGAGGAAACAATGGTAATGGTGTGACCTGAGTATAGAATGCTGGTTAGGGCCAATGTTTTCTAAAGTATAGGTTGCAACTCATTCATAGGTCATGAAATCAGTTTAGAGGATCACAGTCAATATGCTTTTAAGAAATAGAATCAAAGAAAAAAGTTTGTAAAAAGAGTGTGTTACATATTTTTAAGATAATGGATTGAAAAATAAATGTATGTCTTACTGGGAATCATGCCACCAAAATATGAAAGCAGATCTGAAGATGATACGTCTTTGAAATACTCAACTCAGGTAATCCTGACTAAGGGATAACATTCTTTTCCCCTTTTTTCACAAACGAGAAAGTGGAAGAATTAAGCAATTTGTCCCAGGTCATACAAAAGGTAATTGGTTGAGATAGGATGTGAATATGTCTGTCAAACTCCACATGCATACTTTTCCCATGATTTGACACTGTTTTGCAGGGTTGTATGACTTCATTTATTTCGCTGTTGATAGCACACACATTTATATCTTAAGTCCCAAACTACAGCACTGTATTTCCAGTTTCCTTATTTAAATCTTCAACTATATAGATATCACACCAGTTTCTCAGAATCAAAATATCGAGTAATTATCCTCCTAGTTAAAAATCATCCTTCTTTTGACTATCCTAATTTTCTTCACCCCAAGTCTCCAGGTCATCTTGGCTCAAAATATCTCATTCTTGCCTCTCCTATACCCCCCAAGTATCCAATAAGTGGCCAGTAATTCTCCTTTTTTGGTATCTCTGTCCTCGTCAGGTTTTCATCTTCTCTTGGTTGTACTAATCTCCTAGTCGGGAGAAGCAGGGAGGGGGGGACCTGTTCATCCTAAACACTGTTGCCCCATTCGGTTTCATGAAGCAGGAGCCCTAAGATCATGTCACTTTTGTTCAGAAAAAACTTTAATATTCTATGGTAATTACCAAACAATGCCTAACCAATATTCATGACACTCTAAAATCTAATTCTGTCCCCATTTTTGACTTAATTCTATGGTTTAATATACCATACACTCAGGCCAGATTTCCTCACCCTCATTTATTAGTATTGTTTCTGTTATCTGGAATGGCCATCATTCTGTTTTTCCGTATGTAAATCTAATCCATCCTTCCAGGTTACTTTAAATGCTATTTATTCCATGAAACCTTCTCTCCCTGACCTAGCCAGAAATAGCTCACTCTCCCCTACTTATCAAACTCACTTAGCACCTGTAGCAGCCCTGCCAACAATCTCATTTTGGACTTCTGGTCTTCGAAATTGTGAAAGAATAAATTTATGTAAGTTAACAAGTTTGTAATAATTTGTTACAGCAGCCTAAAAACCTAATACAGCACCCTCCTACACATTTTTGAGACATGAATTACTTTCTATATCCTTAAACAATATTTATGGGCATGCTTTATTTTTTTTTTTACTAGAAAGCAAATTCTTAGGAATAGAGCCCATATTTAATTATTAATATTTCTCAACCCTATAGAATCTACCACAATAGAATCATTAATTCGTTATTCAACCATGCTTAATATTGGGAATAAAGAAACGATCCCTTAGTGTCTCATGAAATTTATAGTCTTCTAAGGGAATCCGACATCAAATAAGTATGCAAATAATTACAAAATTACAAATTGTAGTCCATGAGAAGAGCTAATTGCTATGCAAGACAATAATGGGTGGGGAAAATCTATTGTACTGTCCACTGGGTGCTCAGGAAAGAATTCTTAGAGAAAGTGTCCTTTAAGTTGAGGGTTGAAAGACCGAAAGAATCAGCCAGGTGAAGAATTTGGGGTGGGGATGGAAGTTTGAGAGGGAGAGAAAGCTCCCAACAGAAACAGCATGGACAAAGCCCTGAGGCAAGGACAAACTGTGTATTCAAGGAAATAAAAGGATTCCAGAGTAGCTAGAGCAAAAGAAGCAACGGAGGAGAGTGACTGGAGGTGAGGGCAGAGAAGTAGCCAGGGTGGGGAATTTGGATTTTATTCTGAATACCCTGGAAAAGCACACAGTAGACAAGCAAAAAAAAGTAAGTAAATGAGTAAATAAATATTAATTGAAGAATAGCTTAAGAATAGAGCAAGATGAAGATAATTCAAAGGTACATAATATGCGTAAGCTTATAGCATCTATATATTCATTTTGAATCCTCACTGAAGGTTTACTTCTGAATTTGAGGAGGGCTTGGACTTTTGAAACAGAGGTCTAATAGTTCACAACATGTTTCCCATCTTCATAACCAAAATAGGTCTCTGACAACCTTCTAAAATAAGGTCAAGTTAATTTTATTTCCTTTCTAGTTAATAATTATTAAAATTCTGTTGTTGGTTAATGAATCTGTTATTTTTGTTTATTTTTAAGTGCTCGTTGTATAGTGTAGAAATGAGTGCAAAAATGTGTTTTACTCTTAGAATGTATTTTTAACTCTTAAACCTTAATCTTATTTTTAATTTTGATGTATTTTATCATGTGCAATGGCCAGGGGCCTGGAGGCATAGAAAGCCTTAAAAATGAATCATCATTATCCTCATTAATACTACCTATAATATGACTGAATTTCTGGATTAAAACAATCCAGACTGTTTTAAAGTATGATAATTAATATTCTGGAATGCCACTAAATCAGAATAGAGATATTGGTTTGTTTGCAAAGTGATAGAAATTATCCCCTTTTGCAATTAAAGAAGAAATAGAGTAGAGGGAATGTGAAAATTAAACCATAGAGAAGTAGGTTAAGCTCTAAAGATATGAGTACTTATCCATTGCAACTCAGTAAAAAGACACCAGAATCAAAATATTATGTCTACAGAGAACCTTAGGAATTATTTATTCCAGTCTCCTCATTTTGGAGATGAGCAAAATTTAGGCCTAGAATTCTTGTTCAAGTCATACAGTTAAATAGTTAATGGCAGGGCTGGAACTGTAATTCTAACGCTTAAGAGCTAGATTACCACAGCCAAACCAGCTAATCTGTGATCAAAGCCCCTACTGTAGCCCTTTCAAGGTCTTGGGTAGAAAAAGGAATATTAAGTATAGGAGATGAATCTATAGACAAGTTTTAATTAATAAAAATCTGAACAATAAATATTACTCACAATCTGTTTACTTAATGTACCAGCTGCTTTATAAAAGTTGTCTCTAATCCTTGCTACCACCCTCAGCAACCACTCAGCAAAGCAGGAATAATTTCCATTTTATAATGAGAACACTGAGATCCAGAAAGATTAAGTAACATCCAAGATTGCAAAGCCAGTAAGTGAGTTTTGTATTGATGCCAGACCTAACTGATTCAAACCCTGTACTATCTCCTGTTTGGTGTTTTTATCTATTGCATTTTGTTATCACTTCAGGTCATGTGGTCACAGAGGCCATTAGCTCTCTAACAGTCCAAATGTCTGAAAAACTTTGAAAAAAGTTAGGAATGTAAAGAAAAAAGTTACGTTTACCAGGTGCCCTCTCTGCATAAAGCTCTTTACATTTAGTTCTCACAACAGTGTCTCAAAATAAGTATTATAACCTTTAGTTTACATTTCAGGAAACTGAGGAACAGTGAGATTAAATAGCCCCCCGCCACCCAACATCTTAGTAAAACCCAGAGCCAGGATCCAAACGCAGG
The DNA here is from genome assembly GCF_002837175.3 of Physeter macrocephalus. Classification (NCBI taxonomy): domain Eukaryota; kingdom Metazoa; phylum Chordata; class Mammalia; order Artiodactyla; family Physeteridae; genus Physeter; species Physeter macrocephalus. Next base: position 99,397,845 of record NC_041214.2, read on the forward strand.
TCTCTCTGACCCCAAGTATTCTTTCCATTATTCCACCCACCTCCAAGTCTGCTCTTCTCCTGATGCTAGTATTCTGTGGTCTGCATACCTCAACTCCTTATATGGCAAAGTAGAATGTAATACATGCTCTCGTAGATTTCCCAAGAAAAAAGAGAATATGTTGAGAGGATGCTTTTATGGTTAAGTTATATCATCTTGCCTGGAAATAAATAGAGCCCCTATATATTTTTCCACCTTTCAGAAATGAAGAGCTGGAAGATTGGTCAAATCCATGACATTAGTCTTTCATCACTACATCATCTTGACTCACTGTGTGTCTGTGCCCAAGGTCCCAAGCCTATCGCAGACAATGGTACTACTAACCTTGATTGTACTTGAAAACATCTTTGAAAAGTGAAAGAAGTAAATATTGTGTTTATCAGACCAATAAGAAAGAATAAGGTTTACATTTTCCTTCTCAAGTCTAACTTAATTGAAGCCTTATAAGCCTGATCAGAGATATAGGTCAATAAAAAGTGCTCATCATTACTGCTACTAAAAAAAATGCAAAGCAGAAAATCCAAACGTATTTATCAATTGTTAATATTGTTTTCTAATGACCACTGAGGACAACATTAGAAGTGAACTGCTTGGTGAGGGCAGGAGAGATAGAGAAAGAAAGAGAGAGGGGGAGAGGGAGAGAGAGAGAGAGAGAGGGAAAGAACGAGTAAGGGAGAGAGAGAGGGCGAGAGACAATATGGAAGAAGAGGAAGAGGGAGAAGTTTGAAACATTCGTTGATGGCAGGTCCTACTGCAAACATGATCCTGAATTTCCTTCCGTGTCAACTTTTGCAACACCACATGTATATACCTCCATTTCTGAGGTCATTTCTACTGTTGTTACACTTGAACGATTATTCTAAAACTATCTGTCACTATAGAATAGCACCAGTAAGCATAACAAGTTTATGGTAATTAGAAGAAATGCCTACCTGTTATAGTTCTGTATTTGTTTTTTCCCCCTCTATTTCTTGAGTTTGACTTCCAAGTCTTTCTGTGTGAAAGCCCTTAGCAGTCCATTCAAGTCTTCTAAAATAACTCAGTGAAAAAAATCCTTCCTGCTTCACAGAAGAGACTTTGTTCTTTTACCTCAGCCTTGCTCCTTCCAATGTGTGGCTAGTAGCCCTAAATCAGAAAGTACATTAGTATATGTTTTGAACTGCTGGGTCTCCTCAGGAGAAAAAAAAAAAAATGTTATCTACAATATTATAGTATTTTGTTAAAAATCCAATTCTGGTTCAGTGTTTTTTGTTCTCAAAGGAATTTTGAATGAAGGAAAAGCTTTTGTAAGAGGGAGGAAGCTTATCTAATCTCCTCAAGCCTGATGAGAAGCAATCAGGAGACTTGTGACTCTTTGAAACAGTAAATTTCCAGGGAATTAGGCACACGTTTCTCAAGAACAATAAAGAGTGTTACACTTCAGGTTGCAGCACATTGGCTCCAAATGCACCGCTTCATATATCCCAAATGGCAATTTGAAAGCACCATTCTTTGAATCAACTGGAAAAGGAAGGAGGCCATGCTGAACTGACATTCTTTCAGGTCATGAGAAATGGAATACAGAATGAAGTCAGTCTTCTGATTAATATCAGATTCTCAGGGTTATAAACTTCTTATGATAAAATGTATTCAGAGATACAGGAAAATAATAGTTACCAAGTAGTAGAAGATTTAGATTTTTGACAAAGTCGTTTACTTATTTGCAGTTGCACTAACTTAACCATATGAAATTTGGTTTAACCTTTGCTACAATTTTACTGAACTGTTCTTTGTTTACCTTATTTGAACATTGTAAAACTTTATTAAATAATCAATAACCAATATATGTCTAACATTGTTATCATGTTATCATTGGTGTTACTGAGTTCTGTTTTCCTCTGTGGATTAGGGCTGCCAGGAATAGCTGTGAGCCTGGGTTACACATTTAACGCTACAGTCATCTTATCCCTCTTGTAGGACTGGAAAGTGGGAGGGACCAATTAGACTGGTTGCTCAGTTAGTTAACTTAGATTCATCTCACCTAGAAAACTTGTCAGCAGAGTTTTATGTATAAGTCCTTTTATCAGACAGAGAAATAGTTTGCGTGAAAAGCTCTTGTTTTTTTAATAAGAACTGACTCTATCCTGCTATACAAGACCCTGATTGATGACATAATACTATCCACATAAACATTGCAGTTACCACTAGAGAGACAGCCAGTGTAACTGAGAGGAAGGAGCAAGGGGCTAACTATCTAGAGACTTGATTCAGGCATTGTCAAACAGTTTTGTGTTAAGATCATTTTCCTTATCTGTAGGGGACACTTTTCTCTATCTTACAGACATTATGCAAAGAAGTCAAATGATATTTAGAGTTCCACGGAATAAAGATGGTTCATAAATATCATGTATTACTACCACAGTAAAATTATTAGTAGAATTATAAATCACTTTGAGGTCTCAGGAGTAAGGTGCTTTATCTGAGCTCTTAGTGGTTAGAAATTAGTTTGTTTCTTGAGTTGCCATACAGAGAAGTACCCTGTTGCTGCTAAGTACTGTTCATACATTGGAAACAATGACTAAGAATAAATTGCCAGTGATAAATTACTTCTTTTAAAGACTTATTTTTAAACCATTCTTTATTATAAATTCTCTGAGAGATTCTCTCAAGTTAAAAAAAATATTTTTATACTGCTTTATTTCCCACATTGGACTTTTTTTAATTTTTCTTTTGAGGGAAAGAACCATGGGTAATTAAGTAATTTTCTCAGTCACTAAAACTGGCACCAGATAGGTATTCAGTAAGTGTTTGTTGAGTATCCTGTGTAAAAATTTAGTAAAATTTTAGTAAAATTTGCTTTAAAAAAAGAATACTGCATTCATTAATTTGACTACATGAATACCATGTGATATGTACAGTTGTTATTGAAGATTATACAGCCTTTAGGGAAAGAATGAATGATATCTATTGCTATCGACCTGGAAGGATGACCATAATTTATTAGGTGAAAGAGCAAATTTTCAGGATAATAAATATTTCTGAGTAAATATATTTGTGTGTTTATATGAACACAAACATGAAAAAAATGATGGTATTGGTTCTTGTTAACAAGCACAATGTGTGTGTGTGTGTGTGTGTGTGTGTGTGTAAAGCTGAGCCTTTTCATGGTACAGGTTCATGACTGGAACCACATACAAAGAAATAATAGTTGAGCAAGCAAAAGTTATTAAAAGTAATTTGATTCTTTACTATAGTTTCTCTGAATATATAACCTGCAATGTAGAAAAAATAAAACCTAATTTTCTTTTTTGTCATCTCTTTCCTCCACAATATATCTCTCCATTATAGATACCCCCAATGTTTCTCTACCTTTTCCTCACTCTCCTCTTCAAGAGCCCTTACTAACTCTCCTTGGCCCCGGTCAATTAATTTTTCTGCTCACTTCCAAATTCCTTGCTGGATCTGACTTATTCTTCTCTTTCTGTTGTAAATCTCACTAGACTTTCTGACTTCTATTTCTCTTACTCACTGAGGAAAAATAAACAAATAAATAAACCTTCTGCAAGATAAGTTTTCAGGGCTATATTCCCAACAGAAAATTCATAGAAATTTAAGTAATTGAAGGAGCAGACCCAGAAGCCTTAGGTTAAAAACAAACATCAGAAGTCCCCTTTAGAATATGCTTGAATAGACTTCAGCCAATGAGATGGGCAGAACATCTGAATTGGAATCAGGCAAGAGAGGACTGCACAATCTGAGGTACTGTATTTCTCAGAATCAGTACATTCTAGATTCCATCATAGAGTAGTCCTGACAACGACTCACCCTTTATGGATAAAGGGCAGAGGTACCATAAGCTAAATTAAAAACACAGGAAAGTTGTAGTATAATAACCACAGCTAAACAGATGTACTTGTGTTATAGTCAGTTATGATAAAGGCTTTAAGAAAAAGAAGGGAGAGAAAAGGGATCGGGGGACTGGGAGAGGGAAGGGATAAAGAGAAAGAAAGAATATCCTCCTCCCAAATAAAAAAAGGCGAGCGGGTACAAGAGTGGAAGAAGGTGATTGGTTATGGCATTAGGAAGCATGAAGGAAAAAATAAAATATATTTTGATACCCCAGACTTTCTCTACATCTGCACAAATCTTCCCTGGTCCCTTATGAGTCCAACCCTGGGTGGGTTGGGTCTTCTTGGCACTTCCAGCCAGTCAGCTGTCCACTCCTTCCTTTTAGAGAGTGCTGACTCAGAGTGAACCATTTACAGTCGTGGGAAACTCCCTTTAGAATATGCTCGCAATTATTTTTGTGTCTCTTAACTCTAGGGGACTGAAGAAGTCAAAAGGCAGCTGATCATGGCAAGCTTGCGCAAAGTTGTAGGTTCACTTCTTTGCCCTATGCCTTCAGTTTAAAGAATTTATGCAGAAAAAACATGAATTCTTGTTTATCTTATGTGACTCCTACTGAGCCTCAATAGTCTGGTGAGAACAGTCACTCTAGCTAGAAAGGTGACAAGTAATAGAGGTGTGGTTAGAAAGACAAATAATGTTTGTGAAGAGATTTTAATCAGATAAGAAAATGCTTATATAATGTCAAGGGATAAAAGCAAGATACAAAACTTGTATAAAATATTAAGTGTTTATTTCTAGGTGGTTATTGTTCATTTCTCTTCCATTCTTTTCGTTTTCCAAAATGGCAAGAAAGAAAAAGAAAAGGAAAAGTGCTCTTGCAATATCCTACCTTTTTAGTTTGTTTAGTTTTAATCAATGAAATAATTTTAATGGTTGCATCTCTTATAATGAAGAGATTTCATTTCAAATTTGAGTGACATGATATTCTTGCTGAGAATTTTTTTTTTCTTTAGAGATGCTACTATAGTGTAATGTTCTGGTCATTTTTAATGCTCAAATAGCCGTTCAGCTTTGGTGGAGTGACTGGGAGAAGGAGGTTGTGAGGTAGATGGTTCATTATCTAATTACCGGGGGTGGATTAATATAACTCACACAGAACCCTTGTCACTTCAGGTATGAATAGTCAAGAGAAGCAAGGCAGGTCAATGGATATATTCAAACCATGCTTTTCTATATAAAATAAATGTTTACTTAGATGAGAAATGACTTCATGTTCCACTTATAAAGCTCAGATGGCACAAACGTTTAAATGGAGAAAAAAATCTACACACAATCAAGAGACTTGATATAGCCCAAACTCTGTTAACTCCTGGTCTTCTAAATATTTTACCTACTCACCTTATTCTCACCTTATAGCTAGCTCACCTTTTAATCTTATTCTCACCTTATATCTCTCTAAGGTCTAATGAAGTCCTTAGACCATTTTCATAGCTTATGTTCTAGTTTAGGTTCTGTAGCTCTTTAAAATCTAAATGTTAATTATCCTTATAATTGACACCTCTTCTGCTCTTCTGCTTTTAACTAAAAGGCTGCTTAATTTCTCCCAGTTGGAATGGTTCTTCTGTCATTTACAATTCTAAATTTCTCTTTCCTCACCTCCGTGCTTTAGACCCAAACTGCTTTTTACAGTTACTTTCATTTGTTTACTCCCCCCTGACTCAGGATCTCTTTCTCCAGCTCAGAGATTCTAATCTTGACTGCACATTAAAATCACTTATGAAGTTTAAGAAAAAAATACCAATGCATTGACCTCACCCTAGATGTTCTGTTTTAATTGGTCAGGGGTGGAGTTTAGCTACAATGCTAGACCTTTATAGGAACCAAACTCTTATTTCATCTCAAAATTTTCAATTCAGTTAAGTTTAACATGCTTCTTCACACTGGAAAACCATATATTCTGGATAATGACTACTTTCCTAACCAGGCAATAATAAAGTTTATCATTATGCATAATACAGCTGTATCTATGTATTATCACACAGACATGCATGTGACACACATAAGCACACACATTAATCTAATGACCAAACTTGAACAAAAATTTGATATACATAGAATTGATTTTACCATAATTAATGAAACTAAGTATAGTTAATGAAATTTTAAGAGTCCTCATTAAACCTGTATTGAAAATGAAATGCCATACATTGCTCAAGGGTACCAGAATACGCCTTGAGTCTGATTTGTGGGGAAATAAATGGTGGCTGACAACAATGTCAAAGGGTTGTAAAATTGATAGTCAAAAGGTGGAAGCATCCCAAATGACCATTGCTGGATGAATGGATAAATAAAATGTGGTATAGACATACAATGGAATATTAGCTTTAAAAAGGAATGAAATTCTGACACACAGTACATGGATGAACCTTAAAGACAGTATGCTAAGTGAAATAAGCCAGACCCAAAAGAACAAATATTGTATGATTCCATTTGTATGAGGTACCAGAATAGTCAAATTCATAGAGACAGAAAGTAGAATAGAGGTTACCAGGGGCTGAGAGGAGGGAAGAGTGGAGAGTTATTGTTTAATGCATTCAGAGTATGAAAGATTAAAAAGTTCTGCTGATGGATGGTGGTGATAGTTGCCAATAATAGTGATGTACCTAATGCTACTGAACTGTGTACCTAAAAATGGTTAAAATGGTAAATTTTATGTTATATATATTTAACCACGATTTTAAAAAGAAGTGTACATTTGAAAACTTAAGAAATTTCAGTGAAAATGGATTGCAGCTACAGGGTTAGAGGCACAATTGAACTGAGTAGTCTGTTCACAGAATCATTAGGGTTTTATGAAATATAATAACTTTTTAGTTTAAGTAATAGTCTTTACTTTGCTACTGAGGCCAGTCATACTTATAAAATCCAAGTGCTGGTATTATCCTTGATTCTCAAACAGTAATGACTGTAATAAACTACAGAGACCAAATTTTAAGTAAACAGGATTATTATTAAATGCTTAAAGCTGTATTAGAATTCTCATTTTTCATCAACTGATGGCAGAGGCAGAGCTACTGGTTTCTTTTTTACCAACAGCACTATCTCTTACCAAATTATCTTCTAGGTAGGAGAAGCCTTGGCTTTGTTTGAGTCCGTACTTTTCCAATAATTCAATATGTGAGACAGTGGTTTGGTTTTGGTTTTTTTTTCCTGAAAATGTTGAACATTTTTATTGACTCATAAATTTCTTGGTTTAAAGTTCTGTAAATTTTAACACATGTATAGATTTTTGTAACAGCCACCATCACTATCAGGGTACAGAGCAGTTCCATTACCCAGAAGAACTCCTTTATGCTATCCCTTTATCCCTCCCCTATCCACCAACCCCCTGGCAACCATGATCTCTTCTTTATCCCCATAGTTTTGTCTTTCTGAGAACTGTCATATAAATGGATCCATATAGTGTGTAACCTTTTGAGACTGGATTCTTTCACTCAGCATAATGTATTTACAATTCAGCCGTGTTGTTGCCTGTGCCAATGGTTTGTTTCTTTTTATTACTTCATATTATTCCTTTGTATGGATGTATCACAGATTGTTTATACATTCACCCATCAAAAGACATTGTGTTTTTGTTTTTTATTTTCCAGTTTGGGCCAATTATGAATAGGACTGCTATAAACATTTGTGTACAGGATTTTGTGTGAACATTGTTTTCATTCTCTAGGGTAAATATCTAGGAGTCATACTGCTAGGTCAGATGTAATATGTATGTTTAATTTTATAAGAAACTCCCAAACAGTTTTCTGAGTGAGTGGCTATACCATTTTGCCTTCTCACCAGAAATGTATGAGAGTTCCCATTGCTCCACATCCTTGGCAACCCTTGGTATTGTTAATATTTTTTATTTTAGTCATTGTAATAAGTGTGTAGTGGAAACACTTTTTTTTTTCTTTTAACTACATTTTTAAAGCTATAGATGAAAATGTGATTCTGGGTTCATAATCTTTCCTGACTCATTTCTAGAGATATTCTACTCCTATGAATGTTTTTCTACAGGAAACAAAATATGGTGTATTATTTTTATATTTCTGATACTGTTTGTTTTACCCTTCTCTTCCCAGAAATGCTATTTTTCTCTATGATAGTGCATTAATTTAATTTTTCAGAAATTTCTTTTTTGAAGATCTAAAAAAAACACCTGTTTATATCAAATTCTAATGTAGATTGAAATAGTGTATGTACCTATGTAAATTCTAGATATGAGGTATAACAAAATTAATGTATTCATTCAACACACATTTGTCGAATACTTGCCATATCTCAACCAGTTAGGTGAAAAGTACGTGGTACATTAGGAAAAGGCGATGTGAAAAATATCAAGTTATAGTTCTGTTAGTACTTCTAATGTTGAGGCAAATTATATTGAGAATGTGGTTGTTGAAATAAAATTCTTTGAGATCAGCGCATCAGGTGTTGAATGGGTGTTGGTCTCTACTTTAAAATAACATTTTGGAAAAATGAAAACAAATTTATGTCAATGAACACAGGTTTTCTTTTAGAGGAAAGAGCCCTGTCCTGAGTTAGGAGACCTGCATCACAGCCCCACTTCTGCCATTTTGCAGTTTTGGAGTTCGAGCAATCATTCCACCTCTCCAAATTCATTTCCTTGTCCATAACATTAGAAAGTTGGCCTAGATGATCTCTAAAATTCCTTCCAGCTTAAAAATTTAAAACTAACACTGTCTTTCCAGGATTGACATCTAACTACTAAGAATGGCAAGAAAGGCAACATTTTTATTATTTTTAACAAAGATGGACTTTATATCACAATGTAACACAATTAACTAATTTGTTTACTATGCGTCCTTGCTGCAGGACATTGTCTATACCCTGATACAGAGGCATACTCTAATTTTACTCAGCCGCTCAGAAGCATTTCAAAATGTGAAATAATCCTTTTTTTTTTTTTTTTTTTTTTGTAATAATGTCACTCCTTGGCTTCTATGACCTCACACTCCTCACACTCTCCTGATTTTCCTCCTACCTCACTGACTTGTCACTTTTGTTAGATCCTCCTTCTCTGGTCCATTATACACCCTAGAGGAGCTCTTCCAATCCAATAGCTTTAAATACTATTTATATGTCTATGACCCCAAATTTTTATCTCAAGTCTGACCTTAATCTCTCACCTGACCTCTAGACATAGAAATAGAACCATTTACTTGCTGTCTACATTGGATGTCCAGTAGGCACCTTAAATTGAGTAAGAGATCTTGATTCCCCACCCCATCTCTGTGAATAGCACCATCCTGGTGGAAAAGGCCTGCTCGAGTTAATGCTGTATCTCATCTTTTTTTCTTATTCCATTATCTTTGGCGATACAGTTTCCTCAGAACTTTAGCTGGCTTCTGGTCCATTTGTTTCAGGCCATTTCCATATGTGAGTAACCACAGCAAAATTCTCAACTGGATAGTTTTTAAACCTGGAAACTCTGTGTTTCTTTTTTAACTGGCCCCGTGTTCTCCTCATCTCCACATTTGCCAGTTTAATAGTGGTTATCCGGAGCCATTGGAAACAATAGGCAGGATGAGAAAGCACACCCTTAACCTACTCTTGCTCTGATCAAGTGTCATTGTCTGACAGGTAATACTTGAAGGAAGATGCTTACTCTTGTTAAGGCTGCCATGCTGCTTCACTTTTGGGTGCAGAAGAAGTTTAGCTTTTTGCAAGAATTGTTCTCCATTGTCTGGTCCCGTGCCCTCTAGATAACATTTAATATTTTAGATATAGTCTAATGTAATAACATGTTAAACCATTTATCTTTTGATGGAAATCTAATATGTTCTGAAATTTTTGCTACTTTGAATAAAGCTACAATGAAAATTGTTGTAATATATGTGCAAGTATTTCTTATGGAAAGATTACTAGAAGTGGCTTGCTGAATATTAAGATATATTCCTTTAAAAAGCTTTTTTTGAAGGCAATTTCTTCTTTTTTTTGCGGTACGCGGGCCTCTCTTTGTTGTGGCCTCTCCCGTTGCGGAGCACAGGTTCCGGACGCACAGGCTCAGCGGCCATGGCTCACTGGCCCAGCCGCTCCGCGGCATGTGGGATCTTCCCGGACTGGGGCACGAACCCGTGTCCTCTGCATTGGCAGGCGGACTCTCACCCACTGCGCCACCAGGGAAGCCCTGTTTGTAATTTTTTAAACTTCATTTTATATTTGTCTGTGGGTGAATGGGATAGTTTTCAGTAGTTTCAAATAAAAAAAAAATTAAGTTGAAAAAACCCCTGTCAAAATTTAAAATGTTGCCTTGGAAGAACAAAATAGCATTAATTGATTTGTTGATTCACTCTTACCTGGGAAAATAAAATGTAGTATTTTGGGAAAATATAAAACAGAATTTGGGGAAAGTAAGCCTTTTTGAAGACTTAGCAATTTGGCTAGGGTCAACCTTATTTAGGACCACCAAGGAATTTGCATAATAACACTATTTTATAGATCTTTGAATCAGAAACCAGAAAACATATTTCTTCTGTAAGTTTCTATAAAGTCATCCAGAATTGTTAATTATCTGTTACTTTGACTGTTGCAGAAGTGTTCAATTATACCTTAAAGAACTGATAAATCATATGACATTTGACCTCAAATATCATAGATCGACTTTTTAATTTTTTTTTTTGAAAATAGGTATTTAAGTGTAAATAAATGTGCTACAATAAGTTCTTGATATTTTTGCTTATGTAAGGGCAAGAAAACTACTTATTTGTGTGTTGAAAAGATTCTATGTGTGCTGGAAGCCCTCTGTTTTTACAACCTCCTATGAAAACTGTCAGGGCATCTAGAAGTTTCTTGAGAAATTCCCATGACTAACCATAGGAGTTTCAATAATAATAACAACAACAATATAATAATAATAAAGCAATATAGAAGTCACAGTTTGCAAATCCAATGCCAATTTATGTGAAGTATGAATGTATACTATTAGTTTAAGGTACCAAATGTTAGTATAGAAACACAGAATTAAATCAGATAAACAATTCCCTTGAGTGGGGAAACTATCTGTATGTCATAGTTACTCTTTTCTTATTTCACTGTAAGGCTATGTTGATTGTCTCCCTGCCTCTAACATACCACTCAAATGCTTTATCAACAGAAAGCTTTTTCCTCTATGATGACATTCAAAGGGGCCCGTAGAAATGCAATAAAATCTAAATTGTCCTAAGAAAATTAAGAAAACAATAATCTGCAAGGCAGATATAAATATTTGATGCTGTAGTTACATGCGTCTATTCATTTAATTATTAGCATATATAGAGTATAGGGTTTTTAGATTTTACTTCTTATCTAACTGTACTGAAGACACTGAAAAATCAAAATTATTATACTTGTAAAGTAAGATAGTGCCATAAAATCTTGAAATTGGGAGGGTTCTCAGAAATCATCTAGTACAGTAACTTTGTTTTCTAGATAAGGGGTTGGTAAACTGTGACCTGTGAGTCAAAGCCAGCGTATTGTTTGTTTTATGTATGGCCAGTGAGGTAAGAATGATTTTTACAGATGAACATTTGCAGTTGATTTCATGATAAGGACACTGTCTTTGAACCTCAGCTAAGCAATATGTTATGCTCTAAAAAAGAATTCTGTTCTTGTCATTAGGAGACCTGTATTGGAAAAAAAAAAAGAGACTTAATTATTATTATATTTTAAATTTTGTTAATAAAATAACAATGTGATTTATTTTAAATTAAATATTTTAAATAATTTTTATTAAAAATATATAGTGTGATTTGTTTTCTTTCTTGTTATATAAGTACCCACATAATATAGCATTCCTGATACTGCCGCTTGACCCCCAAAACCTAAAATATTTATGATCTGGCTCTTTATAGAAAAAGTTTGCTGACCCCTGTCCTAGATGAAGGACCTAAAATTGAGAAAAGCTGAATGATATTCCCAAGGTATTGGTTAGATCCCTTTCATCTCTTTGGTTCAGAATATTCTAATATTGTATGGACTCTGGAGTGTCTGGTTTGAATCCTAACTCCACCTTCTATTAGCCTGTTGATCTTAAACAAGTTATTTCACTTCTTTGTCTCAAGTTTTCTTATATGTAATGTAGTGTTGTTGTGAGCGTTAAATAAGAGAATATATATGAAATGATTATAACACTGCCTTGCACATGGTAAGTGCTCAAAAACTGTTACTTATTGTTATAATTAGTGTCAATGTGTTTAATTAGTAGGGTATCCTAAAGAGAAGGGATTAATTCACATCCTGTCTTTCATTTTCTTACAATAGGAGTGAGGGTATCTCATCTCAGATCTGGGGAAGAATTAGCATTTATTCACATTCTCATTTCTCAGTATGATTTGTTCATCCTTCTTTACAATAGCTCCACAAGTTAATCCAAAAAAAATTATGTACTTCTAAAATACAAACATGCATGCATAATTTATAGTATTGATAGGAAAAAAAAACAGAGCACTTAAATGACAGCCATGCAGCACGTCGGCCCTGAGTCCAACAGATGAGGGTGAGACCATTTTGTTCTCTCATCCTGTATATCCTAAGGACATTTTTACCATATTTAAGACTATTTGAACTGATCACATTCATTTCTATGATGGGGTTGAGAGTCAGCTGCTATTTGTTATTTTTTTAACAAGACAATACAATATTTAATTGTATTCTGTGCAATGGTGAACTGTTTTTGTCCATTCCTTTCTATGCTGTTCACATAAAACATTATTTGCCCAGTTTATTGATGCTCTTCATCTATTGCTTAGACTACAAAGCCATGATGCTGAACTAGATGAAATCCAGGGAGACAAATGCCCTATGTATTGGATCATTTAGTATTTTACTCTGTTAGTTCTCTAGACTGTGGCAGCTCTAGTTAACTATACTTTTCATGCAAAGAAAAAAAAGAAGACAGTTTTATTCCTTCCTCAGAGTTGAAATGAAGGAAGGCAGTATGTTTTCTGCTTTAATAAATCCAGAATTTTGGTTTCTAAGACAGACTCACTGTATGGTTGACAATTTGGGGGGAAATATTTGGTATAGGGAATAGGTTATGGCTTGGATTTGAAGAAGAATCACAACAAAAAGACCAGTTCAAACCTTTACTTATTAAAATGATAAGAATTGGTGTTGCCTGTAATTGCTTCCTCTGTGACTCCTGTGTTATGTTTGTTCAATTTACTGGTCCAAGCAAGATTTTACTTTTCGCAGGCCTGTAGATATAATCTCACAAAAGAAAGCAGATTTTTTTCTGTTTCAGAAATTATCACAGTCATCTTCCTGAGGTTGCTATTGTTTATGATAAAAGATGTACCTTAACAGAAAAAAAACACCAAAACCCTGAGGTAGGAAAAATGCTGCCATGTTGAGTCTTAAAGAAATTAAGAAAATAAATTTGTTTCTGCTCAATATATCCATAATTAGATAGGTTGTTCAAAAGGCAAAATTTTGAGTAGCAAGCAGCGTGCAAAAGACCCACTTGTGGCAATCTACTCTGTAGATTTAAACGAGACCAAATCAGAAGAAATTCAAGGTCAATAAAAACCACTAGCATTTTATATTTGTCCAAATATAGTTCTGCCATATTTCTGGAATGAGTTAAAGTAAAATAGCTTACAAATATGCATTCCCATAACATCCACTTCTTCATCTAACATAGAATACATCATGTTATAGTTATTAATTTAATTGTCTGAATCTACTTCTTGGACAGAACACCTATTTCATCTTGACCACACATGTTATCCAATGTACTCAGCACAGTTCAAAATCTGAGATGCAGTAGGTCCTCACGTTAGATTGAATGAATGAATATTCACAAATGGATGAATTTTCTAAGGGGCACTATTATTATTTTATTTACTTAGACTTATTGCCATTTCAGGGACATATATATCAACTAATAGCCATGAACTATACATTAATACTTTGAGTTTCATACAAATACAAAGGAATGCCTTTGATGTTTATGTCATTCATTGACAGATATTTCCACTAATATCTGCACATCATTCAATTTCCAAATTAAAGATATAGTGCTCTGTTTTCACAGATTTATATTAAGTATTTGCATCAGGATTGAGATATTACCCTCTCTACTAAAATTACCTTTATTTCCCCAGCTATAAGTACTTACTTATTCTCTGATCTTCCACAACACATTGTCTGGGACTCTTGTTGAATTTACTTTCAGATTTCTGCCGTGGTTTATTAGTCTGATTACATTTGCTCCCCACACTGCAGTTAGTTCTTCTGCCTTGTAAAGTACTGCATAGTAGATTCTCAAATATTTGTGATTTTTTTTAAAGAAAGTTATGGAAAAAAACTCACAAAACTTACACAAGTTAAGACTTCAAAAATATTTTATTCTTACTGAGAGCATTTATCCCCAGCACGGAGAACACAGATCCATTGCCAGATCCATGGACAGTCACTTCTACCTCAACATTTCCCGCCATTGAATAGGAGTGTCTATGAGAGTCTTATCTCTTCTTTTAGGGACTGCTAACTAGCCTTCCCCATTGTAGTAGTTGTTATTAATTAACTAGTTCTCATTTATTCAGTGAGTATTTTACTGAGCAACTGTTGAACAAAAATGAATGGAACAATTTTTGTCCTCAAGTGGATCACTGTACAATCGGAGAAAAAAATAAGTAAACAAATAATTACATAGCAGAAGGTTAATGACTTTGAGACATGCATAAGAGACTGTGGGGTCATATAAGGGGGGCATTTGCACCTTCACTTTCCTCTTAGAGTGTTGTTCTCTCATGTTCCCCACAACATCAGACAATATATGCATCCTGCTAAGCCTCTCCTGCTCTCTCATTTTCTCCTTTGCCTTTTAAGAGTTACCTCTCAGTTGCTTTAAGTCAGAACCAGATGCAGCCTTTTGGTTTATTCCTTTTAAAAGGATGATAATCCCTGTCTCAAACACATCTAAGTAAACCAAACTGAGGCTTTTCCTCATACTACATTATTCATGCTGAGATGGAATATTGGTATGAATTAAATTAGGCCACAAATTGAAAGACAGAATACTTAAACAAGTCTCATTAATGAGAATACCCTTACCCCCTGAAAGTGTTTAACAGGCTTGTACATATTAGTAGTAACAGCTATTTATTGAGTAATTACTATGTGCCAGTTCCTGTTCTAAAAGATTTATATGTAAAGTTCTATTATTCCACCCTCACTACTGCTCTTTTAAATAGTCACTATTGTTATCTAATTTTACTGGTGTGAAATTGAGGCACAGAGAGGAATAAATTTGTCCAAAGTCAACTAAGTGGCAAGGTCAATACTCAGTCCCAGGAAATCTGATTCCAGAGCCTTACACTTTTAACAAGTTCACGTAGTTCCTAGTAGCAAGTATCCAAATCAGAACTTATCTTTACATAACTCTAAAAAGTATTCACATTTTCTGTTTGCGGGGGGGATAATCTTTATCCTAAAATAGATTTTAATAATGCTCTTTGTATTTCCCTTCAATTTGCATATATGCTGGGGAAGTGAGAGGTGATATGCAGAATAAATGAATGGACAGTTACCATGTTAGAAATACAGAACATGTTTGTTTATTTATGATAAGTTATGTGATTCCCTAGAGGTAAATCTGTCTAAACTGTTTATATGTTAATAATCTAAGCAATTCTTTAAAATATGGATACTACCATCTTTGTAATATTTAAGCCAGCAAAGACTTGGATGCATATTAGAAAATGCATCTCTGCTTAGTGCTCTAATCCACTGAAAAAACTCTTCTCTTTTCTTTTTCTTCTCCTTCATCAACGTTCTACTTTTAAGTCTCTTCTGTTTCTCTCTTCATGTAACATCCTTTTTGTCTCAATGCAAATAGTAAAGTATGCTTTATTAAAACACTCACATATTGTTTCTTCATCTGTAAAATAAGCAATTGGATTAGATGATCTTAAAGGTTCCTATGGGAAGACTCTATGATCTATCTATGTATTTGATGGAGATCCCATTTTATTAAGAAAAATAACATACAGTAATCTGTAACCAAGACACATCATGATAGTCATTGATGTAGAACCTTTTTATCCAGAATTTAAAGTCTGGTTTTATTCATTACAGATTTTTTAAAATTCACTAAACTGCATCAAAGAAAAAAATATTAACTTTACATTTTTTACGTACGTAATTTGCCTGTGTAGGAAGGGCTGGGTAAGTCTACCCACTTTGAAGATCTAAATGCATAATCAAAAGATGTTTATTGGAAAACTTATACTAAGTTTAGGTTATACTTAGTATAACCTAAGTATAGGTTATACTAAGTAACTGATAACCTGGGACTTTATTTCAAGTCCCAGAAACATGATAATTAAAATGCTGGAGACAAGTCCTTGTTCATTTAAAAGGTACCCAATTACATCTTATATCTTCCCAAATGTCCTTGACTCTTGATTTTTAAAGCTCCATTCATCTCAACCATTTCTCCATCACAGTCAACTATATTATACTAAACTCACCCTACTATATTTGTTATGGTTCAGTGTATTTGTTATGGAACAGTACAGATTATTAACTTTCAGGATCATAACCTATGCTAAAGGAGTTAAGGTACTTTTGTATTAGGATTTTTAAAAAATTCTTTTATTGTTTATCTCCTCAGCAAACAATGTTTTATTACAAAGTTTGCAAAGTCAAATGGGCCAATCCGCATTGATCCTGGCCACCCATTCTCCTGTGCCTTGAGTTATATATCAGCTGGTTACTCCTTAAGAATTAACTACGTGTTGTAGAGCTAAGGGAAGCTAGTTGAAAGAAAAACATATTCCCTGCCCTTTAGGAACTTGTAGAAACAAGTGGGATGGTGATAAATGCCAATGTTAACAATTGCCTCCTGAGTTGTTGGAAGGGTTAATAAATGATTAAAGAGCAATTATAATTATATGGTGCTGTGAGAACCTGTACCACACTCAAAGCAAAGATATGCATTCTGACCTTCCAAAGATAAGGGTACATAGTGCTAAAGCAAATAAAACAATGAGACAATGGAGTATGGAGGTGGAATTTGCATTGATTGCTCTTCACTCCAGATAGTGAATCTCTGAAGTCCTGAGAGCTTGAATTGCCTCAGGTCAGGATACAGCTGGTCATGGTGGGAAGTGGAGAAGGAATGCAAGGAGATTCTCATTAATTTGTGCTTCCCCAAATGTAGGTTCATGGGGACAACTACCAGTTTCTTTAGCCTCCTGGTACTTTGAATAACTTGGGATATCTTTTTTCAGTGTGTTAGTTGTATTAATCATCAGTTTATTATCTGTTTATTTTGTTAAAAGATAGAGTATTATGTTTTTCTGTTTTTAAACCTACTGTCAAATGAATACTCAGTGGTAGTTACATGAAAGTAGCAAAAAATAAATGACCGTCTTTTATATATTGTCATTGGAGTGTTATCTTCAAAAGGACAACTCAACCTCTAGATCTCTATTTGCTTTACAAAGGTACTAGAGAATAGAGTCAGCATTTCTACTTGATTTTCTCAGTTCTTATCATTTGCTGATTGATCTAGAATCTCTTTAGGCTCTCCAGATCTTCTATTTCTTCATCTACATTAGTGGTCTAGGTCTACTGACCTCATGTTGTTTATGAAGATTAATGGTTTGGTTGTTGAAAAACCCAATAGCTGAAAAGAAGCATGGGAATTGAGGAGTCTTCCTTGTCCTTTTAAATGATGCAACTGCTATAGATTTTTAATAATCTAGGGAAAGTGATAAACTGAGCAGTTTGGTCACATAATGGTCATTTTGCTATTGGACTTTTCCAGATTTGTTATTATTTTAATGCATCTATTTAAGAATTCTTGGGTTTAGGTTCCAAATTATCTGAGTTAATCTTTAAAATTGACTGTCTTTTGAATAGCTAATAGAAAGTTACCTCAAGTGCAGACAGATCTTCACTTTTATAGCATAGCCTATATATGCCAAATATAATATTGATATGTACATGCCAAATCAATTGTTGCTGTAGTTCATTATATTCTACTGACAATTTAGGGGGGAAATGACTGGTAATACATTATATATAAATGTTTATTTTAAAGGGAAAATATAATAGATTTGTCCTACTTCATAAAATATGCAAACTAGTATTAGAAAATTGGAGCATTTACATTTACAATCTGTAAAATCTGTTAAATGACCTCTTGCACTCTCTTTTCTCTGTTTATTTTCACTCTCAATGTGCTGTAGATCACAAATGCTGTTAAGAACTCCAGTATCTCCACAAAGAATTTTGTCAAATCTTAGCACCCTATTTTCCACTCCTCCTTCAACCTGAGACTTTGATGATTTCAGGAATGTGCTGATCAATGGAGTCTTGAAGCAGTTACCATCTATATTAGTTTCCTGTGACAGCATACCATAATTACTACAAACTAGGTGACTTAATATATCAGAAACTTCTTCTCTCACAATTCTGGAGGTCAGAAGTCCAAAATCAGTATCAATGGGCTGAGATCAAGGTGTTGGCAGGGCTTTGTTCTTTCTGGAGAGAATGTGTTTCCTTGCCTTTTCCAGCCTCTGATGACTGTCAACATTTCTTGGCTTGTGGCTGTATCACTTCAATCTCTGCTTTCATGGCCAATTAACTTGTCCTCCTGTGTCTGCGTGAAATCTCCCTCTTATAAGGATACTTCTGATTGCATTTAGGGCACATCTAGATAACCCAGGACAGTCTCCCCATCTTAAAATCCTTAACTTAATTACATCTGCATAGTCCTTTTTTTCGTATAAGGTAACAAACACAGGTTCCAGGGATCAGGATGTGGCTATCATTTGTGCAGAGAGGGGCTTATTTAGCCCAGCAGACATTTTTCTCTATGCACCTATTCTCCCTCTCCTGCCTTGTCCTCCCTTCATTTCTACTAGCATACTCAGCCAGACCAAGAAAATGCAAGAGATGTCCAAAGACTTCACTTTCCTATTCACTCTTTATACTTTAGGTTGAACAAGTGGGCAAGTCACATGACAGATCCAAGCATTAAGATTTTATAAGATTGGATAAGGCTAGGTTCATGAGCAATGGGCTGCAGATTTGTGTTTTTTGGTTTTTTTTGGCCTGATTCACATAATTTCCATCTTAATTCTAAGGACATTTGCCTGAAGAGAGCCAGTTCTGCCTTCCTCAGCGTTAACCTTCCTCCATCATTGTGCCTAAGGCAAGGGGAATCCAACGACTCAATCAAATGTCAACTCCCTGTCACACTCCATTCAGGAAAACTGTATGCTGTAGCAGTGGGTCTTGAGTGTTTATCCTCAGGCTACCTAATGAAGAGGGACATTGCAGAAAGGTGGCTGTGGGGAAAACATCTGGAAGAAATAAATTTCCTAGGATCAAAGGGCTCCGTGTGCAGCCCAGAGGGTCCTCAGGGTGCTTCTCAGAGCAAACAAACAATTCTCCTGATGAGTCACTGCAATTTTTTTCTGCCAGAAGCCCACATGTGTTGCAAGATCTCAAGGAAAAGGAGTGGAGTAAGGAGAGGAAAGTGATTTTTAAAAGATCCTAACCATATGAATAAAAGAAATCTCAACATGATTACAATCCTTTAATATACCCACCATCCTTAACAATGTAGCACTTATATTGCAGCAGATCAAAATTATGGATAACAAAATATTTTTTAAAACGCACAAAAAACCACCGGGACAAAGAAAGGACGTTTGGGAAGAATACGACACTCTGAGACAACATATTTTTTTTTTCTCTAACACATGAAAATTGGCAGAGGAAGGTGAAGCCCAGGACTATGTCCCGAACCCTAGCCAGTGGCATTTTTCTGAGAAAAAAAAGTTACTTATGAATCAGTACAGCCATGCTTTGTTCTGCATGAGTGTTTTAATAGAGCGAGTGTAATATAAGGATCAGGTGGGCTCATGGGAATGGAACAAAAGGTTTTGTAAAATTAAAGCAAAATAATTATAGCTCTAGGTGCAAAGCAAGCATACTCCAGCAGTTGATAGCAAGGACCTGCTCGGAATGGAGAAGGGAGGGCGCATGCTGGAAGTTTTTTTTATTTTTCTTTTTTTTTTATTCACTAACAAAGGGTTTTAATAGGTAACAGTTGTAAAGCTGTCTTTGAAAGTAATTAATGCACCCACACAAAAATTTATTAAAATGAAAATTTAAGGAATTGTCTAAAATGAATTAATTAACAAAAAAAAGAACATCATGCCTTTCTTATTTTTTTAAGACGGAGAGAAGGTTAAGCAAAGCAGATTTTTGTGAGATTGCATTTTAAAATGTTCCTGGTTTATTTAGTATCTGAATAGCCCTAAAAAAGAGAGTTGGTGGGATTTATTATTATCCACCCCCTTTGGAAATACTAAATTGGGACAGATATAAAATGGGGATTAATTTGCTGTGCCTGAGACTCAAAGTCCCTCAAGATTATGATATCTCCTTATAAAATGACCAAAGTTTTTAATAAGTTTTCAGAGACCTGTAGTAAACAGAATGTAGTTTTCAAAAGAAGAGAAAGGTGAGTATTTTTTCTCACATGGTCTTCATCCTGCACAGTTCTTAACCAAGCCATTAGAGCTATACTTCCTGTTGTGGCCTCGTGGAACACAAAAGGAAAGCTTCAAAGTGTGGTGTTAGAAATTTTTACCTCATGTATTTCCTGTCTCTACAGAAAAAAAAAGTTAATTGCATTTATCCTGTTTCTACAAGAATTTTTAATCACATTTGTTTTTCTTCCTTTTTTCATTTGTATTATTTCATACTGTGATATAAAGTAGAATATGTACAACTTGCTGAGCATTTACCCTTTACTGTGAGAATCATTTCTAGTCGATTATAAAAGTATCCGTTTTCAGCAAGTTCTTATACCTCAAAAACTTTTAGGTTCTGAACTTGAGTATATCTTCAAAAGTCAAGTTCTCTAGACCTTCCATGCTGAAAAATCATTGGAAATTGCTGCCTTTCCTCCAATATTGTTTTGTTCTGTCAAGGCCAGAATCTGGCTATGCAAAAAAATATGAATAAGAAAGAAAATTGTTTGGAAGCTACATTTGAAAAATAGCTCTGATGCCATATAAAAATACATAATTGTAATTTTGAAAATAACTTTCTTTAATTGTATGGTTATAAGACAACTTATATAGTGGGGAAAACACACCCTAGTACACATATGATCTGTGAATTCTGAGTACGTTTGCTTGGATTCTGTCTTCATTTTCTCTTAAATGGCCATTATTATCATATCTTTATAATCCTTTGAACTATTCTCAGATTTTTCTTTTTCGTTTTCAAGACAGTGGATTTAGTTGGTGTGAGTAGTGTAGCACTATTGGTATAGTATTCTTACCTGTGACAAAAAGGCATATTTGTAAAGCTCCTTGGTGAAGACACTTTGCATTTAAGTAGATATACACTCCTCATGATCTTTGTCCTTTAGTCCTTTGTTTCTCTGGGAATATGACTGAAAGAAGGAAAATCAAGGGAAAAATGTGTTTGTAGTACCAAGAACTTTCTGTTTTCATGATATTGATTCCTGTTCCAACTCCTTACCATATAATTTTAAACTACTGTACCTATTGGCCATTGAACTGGAATGGTATATTACATTTCTATTGCTGCTATAACAAATGACTACAAATTTACCAGCTTATAACACCACAAATTTATTATTTCATAGTTATGCAGATCAGAAGTCTGGGTTGGCTCAACTGATGTGTCTGCTCCAGGTTTCACAAGACCAAACTTGTATCATACTGCCAGGTTCTTAACTGGAGGCTCTGGGAAGAATCTGCTTCCAGGCTCGTTCAGTTCCTTGTGGTTATGGGACTAAATCTCCATTTTTTGTTGGCTGTCAGTTGGAGGCCATCCTCAGCTTTTTGCACATGGGCCCCTATATCTCTGTGCAGGCGAGAGTACCTCACATCATCATCACCCTTGGAATCTCTCTGACTTTCCCTTATACCACATCTCTTTTCCAAATTCCAGCCAGAAAAAGTTCTCTGCTATTGAGGTAATTAGATTGGGCCCACTTGGATAATCTAGGCTACCTTTCTATTTTAAGGTCCATAACTTTAACTGCCTCAGCTAGTTCCTTTTCCATGTAACATAACATTTTGCCATGTACTAAAGGTTCTAGGTTTTAGAGAGTGGACACTTTTGGGATGCAATTATTTTGCCTACTACAGATGAATTATAGAATAATGGGTCACTTCCAATATTTATTTTTGGAGTACTCTGAGTATTCTTTTTTTGCTCTAGAAGCAGAAGGAAAGGCAGTATGAATACTTACAAAATCTATTAGTAGGTTTTCTCCTAAAAAACTTAAATGTTCATCCTCATATATCTCATGGTAAAAAGTATTTTTTCTCACTTGATAAGTAGAACAACTAGGGCACAGGAAAAAAACCATCTTGATCATTAGAGCCTGAGCTAGACTGGAAGTTTTCAGGCTTATGGTGACAGATTTTATTCATTGACACCCTTTTATTCTCCCCAGAGCATGCTAGAACCATAGTGGTAGCCCAACTGGGAAAGGGAAGTAAGCCAAGATTGAATAAACCTGAAATGGGATTACTAAAATATCAGTAGAGATGATTTACATGGAGTGCTGAGATAAATGCAGTTATAACCTGCCAGGAAATAGGAAAATCTCAAGTCTCTCACTGGCGCCTAATAGAGTATGATGTGGTGAGTGAAGGCATGACATAAGGCATAGTGAAATTGGTCAGATACATGGCAGCATTCTGATGGAGGGGTTAACAAGGTGGGCTAAGAATGCAGTAGGAGGAATCCAAGTTGACTAAGGACCTCAGTTTACAGCTGAAATTAAACTGGAAGTTTCTAGTGCCCCAGGGAAAAGGGACCAGAAATAAATCTTTTGGTAAGGTTGAAGGAAGGGCTAAGAAGGTCAAAAGGAAGTAAGGTCAAAGGGAGATAAAGAATAGGAACTGGGGACAAATTTCATCTACATTTCACAGTTTTGCTCAAGGTGGGTTCTGATGTCTGGGATATAAGCGTTGCTTTGGACATTAAGGGATAAATACAGGTAAATCCACTAGATTGTAATTTGTTATACCCTTTCTTCAAGTAAGAAATTAGCTCATCCTAGCAATCTACCATCTTATTTGTTTTAAAATATGGCTATATATCTCAGATTAAAATAAAAAATGGGAAGGAGAATTTTCCAGCTAAAAGACTAATTTCCCAAGTGAAAACAGGGAATATAAAGACAATCAAATTGTAAAACTTTAACAATAACTAAATTTTGGACTCTATTTAAAGATGGAATAATGAAAATATACTAATATATTTTTAAAGTCAGTTTTTACTTCTAATTTAATAAATCCAATGTAAGTAACCAACCACTTATCAACTAATAAGAAGGATAGTTGAAGGTAGATAATGTGTATTTATATTTTTTCTCAAAATATGTTCTACTATGCTGTTCCTGTATTTACATTGATTCGATTTATAAATTATTTGTCAACATGTGCCACTACTAAATACTAAGTGCCTAAATAAGTTATGTGTAATGAACATTTTTTGAGTGCAGTATAGGATAGCAGAAAAATTACTGGGAAACTTATCAAAATTCCTGAATTCCCATCTTTACCTCATCACATGCTAGATATATGATATTAAGCATGTCAATTAATCACATATAGCCTGTTTCCTCACTTGTAGAATAAAGATAGTATCTCTCCCACTTACTTTCCAGAATTGATGTCTAAATCAGATGAAATAAAGATACCTTAAGGCCTTTAAAGATTGTGAAATACTATGAAAAAATTATGTTTTAAATAAATAGAAATAATTCTCATTATTACAGCTAAGTCATGGTCTGTGTCCTCAAATATATGCAGTCTAGTTAAAATGTTGAAATTAGTTTATTATTCTTTATCTGCTTTTTTTCATATCTGTTGCCAAGTCTCCATGTCATTTCTTATGTGTCTGATGAGTTGCTATTCACAATAGTAAGTAGTGTTGGTTTTCAATGTTATTGTAATTGTTAGAGCTAATATTCAAAATCAGGACAATATTAGATGTCAGTGCACTATCAAAGACAATTACCAGGGAGGAATGTAAAATTACTGATTAAAAACATTCAGAATCACTAAAATATTATATATCTTGCTATATATTTTATTTTTGTTAATTAAATAGTTCATTAGTCGTAAGTTCCAAAACCAATGAAAAGAGTCAGAAGCTTAAGGGTTGACTTGGAGACAAGGGACACTTTTTTATGTATGTGTTTGTTGGTTGGTTGTTTGTTTTATATCCCATTTCCATTTCTCCAAGTCCCTACCCTCATCTATATATTTTGGCTTGGTTCAGATTCTAGATCCAATTGTTCTTTACACTGAGCTAATGGATGGTTAGAGAGTGCAGGGATCAGTTTAGAGTTTATATGGGCCTTTTGAAAATGCATGCAAATATGCTTCATATGTATGTGTATGCATATTTTTAAAGTATGCAACACCTAATTTGTATGTGTTGGTAGATGTGCCCTTTCTTTCTTCCTTGGAGAGGTTCATGGATTTTATTTATTCTCAAAGGGGTACATGAGCTTAAAAGCACTTGGAGCTGCTGAATTACAGATTGGTACCTAAGTGAGCATCAATTAAAGGGAGTAATTTTCCTTCCCCACTCCCTTTTCAACTATCGCAGTTGTGTCCCAAACATTTGAGTTGGAGTAAATAGTAGGTAAAAAAAGATCAGAGGGCCAACCAGTGGGAAAGGGATGAGAGAGTACCTCTATAATGGCTTTCTCTCTTTCTTTCCTACTTTCTCACCTTCTTTATTGCTTTTATGCTTAATCAATTAATTGTTTTCTTGCTTTTCCTTCCTTCCTTCTCTTCCTTTCTTCTTTTCTTCCCTCCTTCTCTCCCTCCTCCCTTCCTTTTTCTTTTTTTTAAATTCAATTACTCCTCTTCAGAGGAGAAAGATTAATCAAGCATTATTTTCAGTAAGCGTCAAAGAATATATTTTTTTAATGCTGTAGCAGTAACCCTTTCCTCATTCCCTTCTCATTTCCTTTTCCATTGATCTGAATTTTTTCATTTTACTGCTATCTCAGTTTTGAGAGCATTATTTCCCATCTACCAGAAGCAGTAGTGCTCTGTAGAAGTCAATTCTATAGCAGAAATCATTTAGAAATCAGTGGCAAGAAAAAGTAATACCTGTAAAAAAAAAATCCATCACTTTCTTTTTCAACATTTTAGCTCCCTACTTGAAAATCATCATCTAAGCTAAAATTTCCCCAATGAATAAATAAAGTGATTTGTGAATTGTTTAGCATAGAAAATAGATTAAATCAAACTGTAATTCTTCTATTTAGTGGTATAATTGAGTTGTTTTAGGGAGATGGGACCTGGACAAGGCCATCTCTAACTTCTGTGAAGGATAAAAAAAGATTACAATTTTTACCATCTTGAACAAGAACTTCCTATTACCATAAAGAATGAATGGCTATCTTCACTTTTTCATTTTACCCAAGAATATCATTATATCATCATCAATTTTTTTAGAGAGAATGAGTTTGAGAAAGGAAGAAAAAGATGATTATAATATTATGGATTTCTGTCGACAGTTGAAAACGTTGTTATGCAGAGTTTTCCCTATGCCCTATTCTTGTAGGATTAGAATTTTCCAGTTGGATTGACTTGGCTGTCAAAAAGTCAAGTTGATTTTTCTTTCCCCAGATTAAGTTGATAATTGGTTGAATAAAATGTTAATAACAATTAGGCAAGGTAGGATTTTAAAGCTACTTAACAAAACAAACTTTGTGGGACTATTTTGTTTGTTTTTTTTTTTTTGGTAAATTCTTCAGAGAACACATTGTATAAAGTTATGGCTTCCTGTTCCATGAAGTATTTCTTCCTTGACCTACCTGCCATAACTGCTTAGCTTACACTTAAAGAAAAAAAGGTTTCCATTCCACTATTGAATCTTTAAAGAAAAATCAAGGTACAGTCTTTCTTTTTCACACAAAAGCATTCAGAGCACTAGTTTTAAAGAGAGCTTAATTCTTGCACTAGATGTTTTTAACTCTCTTTTTTTGTTCAGAACACAGGAATGCTACCCTCTCTTGTCTTTCTTAACATCTGCAGGACTTTTTTCCTTTTCTGTTCCCAGTTAAGATTGTCTTGCTCTCAATACCAGCTACTTTCTCTCATTTTTCCTCCACTACTGTTTCACCCTTTCCTTCTTTCTCTTGCTTTGCCTCAGTCTTCTTACTTTCCCCCTGTACTCCTCATACTTAGAATTGTCTGTAACTTCTCATCTGGACAAACATCTCCTAGTTTTGACCTAGACTCAAATCCCATTTCTTAATTGTTCTCTTCTAAGTAGCCAGCCTCTTCTCTACCAATAATTTCTTTTGGTAACCATCCCAACCTCATTAGGCTATGTATGTATTTTAAACAAATAAGCAAAAATAAATTCAAATTTATCTGCCTTGCTAGTCAAAATGCTTTTCTTAGAGGTTGGGGACTCTTTGATGTCTTCTGTAGAGTACATATCATGTTATCTTTTCAGTAAAGGTGGCAATATCTCGTTGCATTAGCAAAAATTGAAAACTGTACATTTCATGTACATTGGTTACCTAGATATCACTCAGACATCAAATGGTTTATTTATTTAAAGCATATCAATGACACTTTTCCTGAAGTGAATCTTATATTTTTCAACCTTCTTAAACAAAGGGTTGCAAACATGAGTTAATCTTCATATAATGATTCTGTGATCATCATTACTGTATTAGTTTCCTAGGGCTACTGTAACAAAGTACCATAAACAGGATGCCTTAAACAACAGAAATGTACAGTGTCAGAGCTCTGGCAGGTAGAATCAGCAGGGTTGGTTTCTTCTGAGGGTTGTGAGAAGAAATCTGTACCATCCTTCTTTCCTAACTTCTGATTGTTTGTTAGCAATCTTTGGTGTTCTTTGGCCTGTAGAAGTATCTCTCTGATTTCTGTCATCATCTTCAGATAGTGTTCTCCCCATGTGCATATGTGTGTCCAAAATCCCCCTTTTTATAAAGACACCAATCATATTGGATTGGGGTCCATTCTACTCCAGTATGACCTCATCTTTATTTATATCTGCAATGACGCTATTTCCAAATAAAGTCACATTCTGAGTTATTGGGGGTTAGAACTTCAACATATGAATTTTGAGGGGATATAATTCAACCCATAACAAATATAAATACTTTTTTGTGTAGAGCTCTACCACACTGATTTCTGTAGGAAACAATTATAGATATGTTTGCAAACTGTACATAGTTTTCAGCCTTGGATACTTCATCTCTCCCCTACTCCTTTCTTCCTCTTCATTCTGAGACACAGAGTGATTATTTCTTACAGTTCCTATTGTGCTTTCTTCTGGAAGTATCTCATCTTTCCATCTAACATGAATGGAGGGCCCAGATAACTGATGCTACTATGTAGTAAGGAAGAATACATAGGTTCCAAGTTAAAGTCTCACTGATGAATAAAGATAAGTTTGGACAATCATGTGTACTTTATGGCATCTTTTTTTTTTTTTTTAATTTCTCAAGGACTCTATTTTCTCTTTTCTGGGTTCATGACCATGTTAAATCGAGATATAGTTATAGGTGAATATGAGAAGGCTGGGTAATAGAGGTATTAATGTATTATTTTCTCATGACATATGAAAGTTAAAGCAATATATCTGATTAAAATATTAGAAATTGTATTATCCTGTCTACTAGTTACCCAGGAGTTTACCCATTAGTGTAGGAAAATCAGACTTCTCCTTAGAATTCTGTAAGGTGTGAAATCTGAGTAGAACAGACTTATCCCTTTGTATAGTGTCTATCACACTGAGATCATTCAAAAAACATAATGGTAGTGCAGAACTGTGTTGAAGTCAAATGCTGTGAGTGGGAAAGGAAATGTGCACATTTAGTTCTTAGCAGGTAGTCCTTCCTGGCTGGATGAGGGGCCTGTGCCCACAGGTGCTGACCTACCAGGAGTGGCCCATGTGGTTCTCAGGGTACAATGCTGATGAGCCACCCACCGTGGTTCCAGTTTTGGCAGCCACAGCCAAATTGGCTCTTTGATCTTTGGAGTGGCTCCTGCCACAGTGACTGTCTCTGTTTGTTTTGCCCCTCCCTTTTTTCATTACTCCCACCTGGCACTATAGGGCAAAAAAAATGAGAGGTGGGAGGAGGTTGGGAGGGGACACTTCAGGAACACAGCTTTGCCAAATATGAAAAGCTACTTAAGCAGTTCTGGTTCCAAAAGCTCATGTATAACATTTCTGCCAACCCATTAGTGAATACATTTTATTTTATATATCATTCAACAGTCTGCTAAAAATTACTTTCTCTGATTCGGCTTTCTCATTACCAGGGTCTTAGAGCCACCATAAAAATAGTCTTAGAAATAGTCTCCCTTCATAAATATCTGAATATGCTTAGAAATATTTACTTCATCTTATGCCTTGATATTTTAATATCAATTCCTCTAATATATCAATATTTGAAAATCAGCTTTGGTGACTTGATTGTATTGGTCATATTTTTTAAACTGTGTGAAATTTTTGTTGAAAAGTTTTAATAGGTTATACAATAGTCTCTCTATTCTAATGCAGTATTTGAACAAAAATGTAAACATGACAATACCCATTTTATAGCTGAAAAAGTGAAAAGCTGAGGTACTAAATATGTTATTTAAGATTATACAGGGTGTTGGTGTCATTCTACCCATTTGATACTGGTAGTTATCACTGGATACTTTGAAATTTAGGAATTTAGCATATGCTCTATGAGACGATAGAAATATTTTCTCCGCATTATCTTGATAATATCATTTAGGTATCATATATAAGGAGACAGAGAACTGAGACATAAGGGGATATTAAATGACTTGTAGCAAATCACATCGCAAGGTCACAGGAAAGCTGACAAGGTCTTGGACTACTTCACTGTGTGAACTAGCCATGACTAGTTTTCTGACAAGAAATATTTTTCTCCTTCGGGGAATCCCAATTTTCACATTTGTAAACGTTGGAGACTTTCACTGAAAAAGTAATGCCTCAAGGGACAAGGACCTTTTGAGAAATTTAAGGTTTTAATCTCAACCTAGTACAGTCAAATATATTGATCACCACTTAACAAATTATGAATATTTCTAAAATTCTTGTTTAGACAGAATTCTAAATTTGAAACTGGAATTAAATCACCTTTCCCCTCCATCATTATCCAGTTATCACTTAGTGAAATATTTAGGTATTAGGTATTTATGTACATACGTAAAAATGCCTAAGTTTGGAAACTGTAAAGAATATGGAATTTATTTGAGAAAATGTTATAAAAAATAGCATCAACTTTGAACTGTTTCTGTTCTAATGTCTGCTTGTCATCATTTTTAACCAGAAGATTAAATTTCCCTAAATAAGGCTGGAGAATCAGGTAGTTAATAAGGAAAGAGAGACTCAACCTGGCCAAAATTTTACTAAGTCATTGTTACCAATCTAGGTATCCCAGAGAAAGAGTACATGAAGTAGTCTTCCATACTTCTTCTTTCTACCAATTAGGGTTTCTAACTGAGAAATAAGCAGATTCTAGAAAGCTCTGACAGCCCAGGAGATCCCACTCAGGCTACTGTGGCTCAGAAAATCCCTATGCTTATTAAATGGTCTGCTGATTTCCCCATCTCCTGATCTCGGGTAGAGGCCATCGAATAAGAACCAATAATGGAGGGTCCAGGCAGTTCCTTATCCCAAAGGAATCCTCAAAGGAGAAACCTTGCATACACCTTCAAGTAAATGAGAAGAGCCTTTGCGAAGCCCCTCCAATGACCCCCTCCATGAAGAAATACCCCCATTTCACCTACAGCCAGCTTTGTCACCATCAGTAAATGTGTGTTGCATTAATATTTGCTCTATACTTTAGATCAAGAACTGGAGATGGCTGGTCTAAATCAAAGTCAAGTGAGAAGAAAGTATGTGGAAAGGGCATCAGGGTGCCTGGAGTTGGAGAATGCTGGTAGTTAGCTGGTAGTTAGCAAACTTAGCAGCATCAGGTTGTCTGAAGAGAGCCTATGACTGTACTGAGTGCTGGCTTCTGCAGTGAGTCCCAAACAAGCTTTTACATCTCCACTAAATGAAATGTAACATTGTATTAATCACTTGGAAAATTAGGATTTTTTTTTCTATTATTAACTGGTAAATTCTTGTGTCATCTCTCTCTATTTTGTGGGTCAGCTCTGTTTTCTTAAACACAACCATTTCAACTATATTATTAACATTCTCAAAGGAAATTCTACCAGACTACCAAGTCCAATTTGCTTTAGCTAAGACTTATTTACATTTATTGTCTAAGGCAGGCTTACATATCAAATGTGTCATTTGGCTCAGAAACAGTAAATTTTAGTTGTATGTAATAAGCTTTAACCCTGAATGCTTCAAATGCCATATATTGTGCATCTATTCTGGGCTAATTTCTATGCTTTGTACCCTACTACATTACCTCCTTTAATTTTCACAACAAACCATTTTAGAGATAAGAGAATTGAGCCTCAGAGAACCTAATTAATTTGACGGAGGGCACACAGCTAATAAGTGGCCAAGCAAGGGTTCAAACCTAAGCCTTTCTGACTCAAGGTCTTCCTCTCACTTTTTAAACCACCGTCTGATTCTGCTTCTAAAGGTGTAGAAGATTCTGAATTACCGTCTTAGAGTTTGTGAAGTTTTAATAAGGGAGAAGGGGGCTGCCATAGCATGTGGTTCTGTGGTGCTAGTTTTTATTATCTAAAACATGCCCAACTCAAGCTAGTTGCCAGTTTGTCCCAAGTGCTAGCCTGCTGATACCATAAACGCTATTTTCCAGTCTTATTTTATGAGACATGCCTCTCATTAAATATAGAAGTTTAGCTCAATTCTCAAATTAATCTCAAAACTACCTTAATTTTGCTAGGTTAAAAATAATAACATAAATATTATATGTGACTAGGTAACTATAAAGTAATGGAACTGATTTTTGGTGGGTGTTAGTGGCACTGATCTCATTGTTTAGAATGAATCCACTTAGTGCATATCCAGATTCACCACTTGTGAGTTTCATAATCTATTAAATGGAGATGGTAATAGTACCTACTTTGTAATATTGTGAGGATTAAATGAGATAATATATGTAAAGTTCTTAGATCAGTTCCTAGCATATAGTAAGCACTCAATAAATGGTAAACTTATTATATATGAGTATTACAGAAATAAAAATCAAACCATAACTGGTAGGTGCTTGGTACATGTCAGGAGCTCAATACGTATCTGTTGAATAAATTAATAAATTGTATCAGTTCTTCAAACTGGCTAGTGGTTAATAATTTATGGTAGATGCAGTATTCTGCCGGCTGCCTCACTATTGAGTTTAATATAAAACAAAATGTTTAATGTCGTTAAGAACTCTACGCAATCTTCAGGAGCATTTCCTAGCTCTGAAAGAGCTTTTTTTTTGGTATTGGGGTATCATTTCTTTTCCTCAGCATTTTCACCCTTAGTACTGTATAGCCTGTACTCTCTGGCTAGAGTTATACGTGTGACCAATAAATGGATATAGATTTTCCCCTTCCTTTATTGGTCATGCAGATATGATTTATCTTATGGTATAATGAAAACAGAAGCTGTACAAGTATGTACACAGTGAAAGAAGATAGATGGGCTGGAAAAAAACAAAAAGTCAGTATGTGTTGTGAATGCTTCCTATTTGCCTAAGACAACTGAAACTCTGGAGATACTGCTTACTTTTCTGGTGATGTCAAGATATCACAGTTTAGGGAGCCTTTTTTTCTTAAGAAATTCATTTTAAAATCCTGAAATGTTTATCATTATGTACCTGAATTTATCATGCTTTAAATACCATAGTTTCTAAATGGTAATCTAATTCTAATAAAAGTTCAAAGGTTTGCCTCTCTCTAGAATGTTCTTCTACCAGTGATATTTCTACTCTACCTTTAGAAACAGTCCATGCATCACTTCTAGAAGCCCTGCCTCATACTTTTATGCATATTTATGTCATTCTCTTTGTTATAGTGTATTATATTGGGTTGACCAAAAAGTTTGTTTGGGTTTTTTGGTAAGATGTTACTGAAAAACCAGAATGAACTTTTTGGCCAACCCAATTGTTTTCTGTTTAGATTTTCCCTTTTTGAATCTGGTGGCTAAATTGTGAGCTTCTTGAAGATGAGGATAGTGCTTTATTTATCTCTTGATACATAGTATTATTCAGTTCCTAGGATAGAGTAGGTGCTCAATAAATATATACCCAATAAATTAATGAACTTGCAGTCACACACACACACACACACACACACACACACACACATTAGATCAAGGCATGAATAAAATGTCCTATAACTTTGCATGTTCCTTAAGTGCTTGTGAACCTTTTAACATTGCTTATGAATAGATTGATATATTTCTCAATGTTCTAGTCACCTTGAGGGAAACTTTCTAATCTTTGAAAAAAAAATTTTTTTTTTTTTTACCTTTTCTTATTCTTTGTTTTTACTTTGAGCATCACTTTTGCACATGGACTCAAGTGTGCTGTCAAGTACTGATTGTTTGACTGGACCATACAGTGTTATGAATCCTTAGTTTTATTCACACGCTGCCTGTTTGGTGGCTTTGCTCAAGTACATAATCTTATGTTATATAATAAATACATGGATTGTGTCAGTTAACTGGAAAAGTCTTACTTTCAAAAGCAGTTCTCAGCATTTAATACAGTGCTTGGCATATAGTTGGGACTCAGTAAATGTTTGTGGAATGCATGAATAAATCAGCCATTATTGTTAACTGTTTTGAAGATGAGGTATGAGATTTAAAAAAAAAAAAAACCAAAAAGACTAAATGAAATGCCCAGTATCAGACAGCAGATGAGAGCAAATCTGACACTCATAATTGTTAACTCTGTAGAGTCTCTCAGTCGTTACACAGGCTCACTGAGAAGTGCCGTATATGTCTGATTTCTCAACTTCACCCTGCAGTAAACTTTTGCAATCTGGAGGCTAGAGACCGCTTTTGTAAATGTTGTCTGCCCGATAACTGTGTTGGCACCGAGGAGGCCTTAGCAGATAAAGTGGAGGAACATATGGCTCCCATCTGAATACAAATTGGTGGACATAACGTGGTAATTCAGCAGAGATGTCCTCTATATTGTAAACTGAAAGAGTATGATTAGAGGTGTTTATAAACGGCATCTGAATTCCCCCCCACCCCTCCCCACCTCTTTTCCACTGTAGTTTTATTGGCCTGAATCATAGCCATCTAGCGTACCAGTCTCACCGCATTATTTGTTAAAGTGGCCAGCGTGAGGAATTATTAATTAAAGCTAACAAATCACCCTGACGAGCTGTGCCCTGGCATGGCTGAAGGTTGATTGGCGAAAGTGTTCTCCTTTGGAGAAAAGACTTTTTGTGCTCGTGACGCAGTCAGGGACGGATTATTGAATATGCAAGTTAGAAGAAAAATCACAGGACAAGCAAATTGAGTATTTACTGGCAAATAATTGCTCTCTTAAGCTGTGGCTCTCTTCCTAAATTCTTAACATTCCCGAGGGTTAGAAAGAAACACAGAAAAATGCATCGGTACAGAGTACATTTCAAAAAAATTACATAGGCTGATGTTTCAGACTTGTGCAGGTAAGTGTGATTGTGTGTGCATGGAAAGTGAAACAACAAAGCGAAGCAAGAGAAAGGGGGAAATTTTTAATCTGGTGGTTTTTTTAAAATCAATTTGTTGTTTATTGGAATACTGCTCGGCATATTTCTACGTTGACTGAGAATTCAGTTTCAGTGCTGCATTTATTGTGAAAGTTAGAGAAATGAGGAGGGAGGTTTTCTCAGAGTTACTTTGTGTCTTTATTAGCAGAAGAGTATGTTAATGTTTTGACCCAAAAAATAGTTATAAACTTTGCTCATATATTTGTGGGTATTTATATGAAATTATTGCTTGATTTAAGGCTCTTCAGTTATTCTCAATATTGTTAATTATGACCTGTCTTAACAGTGTCCTGAATACATTTGGGTACAACTATTGCGTTTATTTTTCAAAGTAAACTCTGTTTTACATTAGCACCGAGCTAGTCCTTGTTCAGAGTTTCTAAAGGGACGTTACAGTTCTGGAATAGTTCCTTAAACTCCGGGCTTCTTTAATAACCAAAGTGTCCTTATTGTCAATTGTGTGGTCTTTTTAGCTGACGAATTAATCAAACTACTGAGTTCTGTGGACATTGTAAGATAAGTGAGACTAGATTAGAGACTTTTTCAAAAGCAAATTTAAATACATAAAAATATGAGTGTGGAAATGAAGGCTCATTCTATGTATGAAATGTTGACATATAGAAACAGAGGTATACTGCTAAGTACAGCTAGGTTATGTGAACAATATTATCAAAACACATATATCCACTGAGGATGAATTTCATATTCTGTGAAAATGTGCTTTCATCAACAACAAACTGTTTTTGAAATGAGAGTA
Organism: Physeter macrocephalus; assembly: GCF_002837175.3. Taxonomy (NCBI): domain Eukaryota; kingdom Metazoa; phylum Chordata; class Mammalia; order Artiodactyla; family Physeteridae; genus Physeter; species Physeter macrocephalus. The sequence continues at coordinate 99,432,231 of NC_041214.2, forward strand.
ATTGGCTGGTGAAATAGCATTTTAGGATTATAATAACTATGAATAACATGGATTTAAAACAAAGGCATAAACATAATTTAAACTAAATTAATTAATAATTGCAAAGTGCTTTAACAATAAAACATCTACATGATAGTAATAATAATAGGAATAATAATAAAAATGGAAAGTCTGGCAATCACTCAAAATTAAATCAGACAACTCTCATAAGGTTTTAGACAATCAGGATTTTAAAATATAAATATAAAAAACATATTTTACCTTCTTATCTGTTCCTTGAACCATGCAATATTGTGCTGGTTAAGATTTTTCCTTACTATATCCTATTTTATTAAAAAATGGCTGGCTTCCCTTAATATGTAGAATAGAGCTCAGAAGGAAGTTTTAAAAATATATTTTTTAAAGGTTTAATTCCCACTGGATAGCATTCTGCCCTCAGATTTCAAGAGGCAGCCTCCTTAAAGTTTCTTGTGATTATTTGAGGGCACAATTTGTCCCATTATTTTCAAAGGGGGCATTTAAAGCATATGTTCAAAGACTAAACCATCTGCCTGCTTTATTATGAATACCACAGAATTATGAGGACTTGGAAAGGCTCAAAAATTGAACCAGAGTTCTATGCAAGATTAAAAAAAATACAGCACTTATATTTTTAAAAGTTTTTTGTAACCACTTACTTTTGCTAAGTATTTCATTAGTCTTCTGTGGGAGAATTGTACCATTACACCCTTTTGATGTATGGGGAGTGGTGGCAAAATGTAGTAGAGTGACATGAACCTATGGCAAGTTAATGGTAGTATTTTCTCTCTGATTTAACTCACTATGTTTAAATGCCTTTTGGAGTTTTGGATTGACTTGTCAATAGTGAAACTCACAGTGAATTGGAGAAACATTATAAAATGGTGACTGCTGGAACAAAAATGAAATCCAGCTGCTAGCTTCTGGACTATCTACAAATGAGTTGCAAGAGACATGCGGAGGTCAGACTAAAGAGCACATCTGTAATCCAGCTGTGATGTAATGGAAGTATGAATCAACTATTGGTTGCCCATGATGGGGGGAAAAAGAAAAAAAAACAAGCATAACTTGGCATTATTCCAGCATGGTACTATATTCCTTTGGTATCTGAAAAGATATAAGATCCAGAAATTAATACAAGAACAAAAGTCATATTTGGGTCCCAAACACAATAATATTTCAGCCCAAGGTGCTTAGATAAGGACAAATTAACACGAGTATCATTGTTAAGATGTCTAGTGCCCAATTAGAGTTCTTCTAACTTAACCTGACTTGTTTCTAGAATCAGTCTGAGACTAGCTGGATCATTATCAGAGGAAGTGCAGAAAATAGACTAAACCCAGCTTGAATATAAGCTTTCATTGTTGAGATGACTTATCACTCTTTGTTGCTTAATGAAAATTATTTAAGAGAAAATAATAATGGAGTCAAAGGACTGAAGAGTTTGGTTGAAGATTCTAAGATATATATATATATATATGTATGCAAAATATAAGTAAATAATATATGCATATATAATATAATAATATATGCACACATATATAATTTTTAAAAGAATAAATATTTTTAGAATCGCACACTTTTTTAGACTGATTAAGCCTAGGAGATGGTCGTTTTTGTTTTTTTTTTATACAGTCAGTCTAAAAGACTGAAGGCACAGATTTTAACACAGCTATAGTTGGCTTTCAGAACTGAAGGATGTCAGAATTAATGATCTGGTGCCGAAAATACCTATGTTCAATTTCATATGGCTATTCTCATAGTGGTATTTTAATTTTATGCCTCCCTAAACTGCAGTCCTGCAAATAATCAAATGAATCTATTAGCCCAAAGACTACAAAATATTTCCATTATTTTAGGAGATTAGTTTTTATTTTATATTTTAGATGAGTTTGATATATATATATCTAATACACATACACACACACACACACACACACACACACACACACACACACTTTTTGTATTGTTTTGTTTTCCTCATTTATTTCTGCCACCTAGTTCCAAAAAGGGAATTAAAATGGCTGACAAAGAAAAAGAAACAAGTAATACAGTGAAATACATGAATTAAAAGTAGATAAGAAAGGCAAACAAAAAAAACCAAAACAATAAACAAGAGCAAAGATATAAAAAGGAGTCAAGAGTGAAGTTGGTACACAAACTACATTTGGTGAAGTGCTATACATTTGCCTTTAAACTTTCATGCAGTCAAGTCAAAGAGAAAACCATGACAAGTTATGCAATTTACAACATTCATAAGAATAATTTTAAAATTTCCATCATTCATTGCTAAAGTTCTTGAAGAATGACAGACTCTGAATATTTAGAGAACTCACTGCTAAGACAATTCCCATTGAAAATAATTATAGGCTGCAGAGACCTAGAGGTCAGGACAGAATCAGCAGCTATACCTTCCATGGGACATGTCTGGAGGAGTACACTGCAGTAATCTCCTTTCACTCCCAGGGGAGAAGTTTCTTGGGTGGAGGAGGCGGGGAAGCTTCAATTAGTGCAATTACGTTGGCAAGACCAACATTTTATGGAAGATAGGGATTTAAGAAGGAAATTTTAAAAATTATTTCATGTAAATATATATATACATATATAGTTTAACAGTAAATCAAAGATTTAGAAGGCATCCACTTTTAGAATAGCCATTAAAACACATTTTATCAAATAGACCTGTTGAATCAACATTGCTTCCCTAAGTTGTTAATGAAACATTGCTGCACTGCTGCCATTCTTCTCCTACTTTTACTTTAAGCACACTGTCAGTCTTTGTGAAGTTGTAAAAAGGACCCTTTCTGTCTTGAATATAATGGTCCTTGCCCTTGCATCCTCCCTTCGTTCATTTTCAAAAGTCTTAGCAAACTGCCTGGTCTTTCCACAGGTAATTTTGATGGTTAAGTCTCATTGAATAAGCTAGTCTTTTCTCCATATTGAAAAGGTGAAGCATAAAGATTTCTTTTCACATTACCTTTGTAGCCCAATCCATAGTAGGTAGTCCAAGGACCACCTGTATCAGAGTTACCTAGGATGTTTGTCAAAATGAAGACCCCTGGGCCCCATTCCAGAATTTCTGAATTAGAAGCTCTGAGACTAGAGTCTGAGGCTCTGCAATTTAGGAAGCTACCTAGGTTAGTTATGTACACTAAAGTTTGAAAACCACTATTTCAAGATCATGACTTTAAAATTTCTAGTATATGAACATAAAATGGTAGGATTTCCACACCATAGTTGATGAGGGCTTATTATATTAACACTGACCAAAACACTAATGCATATTCAGTAATAAGTGATGATTGCCTGCTCATGAGACTGGAAAGATCAAGCTTAGAAGAACATTCTGCATTTGTTTGAACCCTTCAAGCCATATCTCACCATTACAGGAAGATGTTCTTAAATTTTTTAACTATCATTTACTGAAAACTACTATGTGCTAAGTCATATGTTGCGTCTGGGTACTAGAGATACAAAGATGAAAAAGAACAAGTCTGTCCATGGTCTGAAAAAAATGCATATTCTAGGATAATTTGTTACTACTAGGATATTGTCTTCTCTGTACTAGAGTAAGTATGAATTGCCACATAATCTTCCCTTGAGTAAACTGAAGATTTCCATTGTATTATATCAGTATGAGTTTATACTTGGTCGAAATTTCGCATAACAGGACCCCGCTACAATTTGGATGCGGCAAAACGTAAGAAACCCTCGTGGGTTCCTCCTTCCCCTCAGCAGGAGACCGCATCCCCCAAGACTGGAATGGGAGGTATCATGGGGAACTTCCAATTCCATTTCTCTTATCATCAATCAGTGATTTGTTACCAGGATTCCTTTTGAGAGGAGGAGAGAAATGTGTAAGTGAATGCTCCTAACATTATGAAGACTTGTATGTCCTTTTCCACTGCCCCTCTGGGCAGCTCACCTATAGGAAATGCTGGAGCCTATGGCAGCATCCTCCCTACTTGTCAGGTAGGGCAAAATATGGAGGAACTTGAGTTGCTCCTGCCTAGTACCCTGCTCCCAAGTCCCATGAGTGTCAGAAATGGGTGTCAGCAGGCTAGAAGAGACATTTTGTGCATAAAGGAATTTGGTAGCTGGTCTGAGGAACAGGATGAGCTTGCAATTTCATTGATGATTCATGTTTTCCTGGAAAAGTACTGGAGACACCCTCCCCTTTATTATTTCCAGAACAATATGAGAAATATTGTGAGACCTTCTATATCCTTTTTTCCTTTCCTTCCCTTCTTTTTAACATGTATTTATTGTGTATTTAGTGCCATGCTTTCTTCTAGGAACTAGGGATAGAGTGATGAATAAAGTTTCTACTTTCATGAAATTTATATTAGGGTATATAATGTATTAGGGTTAGAAAGGGAATAAAATTACTAAATATAAAATGTAAAGTAATATAAATATAAATATATGCTTCATTTTTGAGTCATTGCCTACTGCACTCTCCATGACTTCCAAATATATTCATGTTATTTCATAATGTGTATGTGTCTATGTATGTGTGTGTGTGTGTGTGTCTGTGTATAAATATATATATTTCTTGATGGATTTATGAACTCTGGGGAACAAACCAGTCAATTCAGGACTCTCCTTATTGTGGGAAGCCCTTTTTCATGGGGACCTGCACATAATGTAAGGGCCACCTGCAAGGACCAAAATGTGTGTACAGTCAACTACAAAATCCTTCTTTTTCATCTTTTTGCTTATTTGTGTGTGTGTGTGTGTGTGTGTGTGTGTGTGTCCTGGGTTTTGTTTTTCTTTGTTTAATGAACTGAATGCTAGGCACTCAGTATACCCAGGCGTCTAAGACCTAGATAAGTTATAGGGTCAATCTTCAAGTGAATAAAGGTAAAGAAGACAAGCAATTAACAATAGTATGTGGCTTTGATAATGTTCTAAAGGACACAGGAAGGAGTACTGCCCTAGAATAGATCAGGGCATAGGCAACAAGAAAGGTTTCCCAGAGGGGGTCAGGTTTTAACTGAGACTAACAAACTCAGAGTAAAACAAAACAAAAAGGATTTTTTAAAGTAAACTTCTAATTTTTCACCTGATCACCTAAATAGTATGTGTCCATGGTGAAAAAATTTTAGACAATAGGACAAACTATTTTTTTTTTTAAAAAGGGGGTGTGTGGAAATAACCAGTTAACTCAGCACTTGAGAAACCATTGTTAACATTCATAAGATACTTTTTGAGCATGTATTATGTTCTAGGGTTATGCCAGCCAGCCACTGTCTTCTCGGAAGGGAACATTTTAATTAGCAGGCAATATGAATAGAAGCAACTCAAACTTTGACTCCTGTTAGCTGTCTTCAGATTTGGGCTTACAAACCAGCTGGGCCCCAACTGGAGCTGATGTAGATAGAAGAGCACATATGAGTATTCTCCGGAACAAACATCATAGCACCTGCTATCACCCCCACCTGATACAGGTGTGAAAGTCAGATTCATTGGCTCTGCTTCTTCTCTGTCTATGTGATCTTGGGCAACTTATTTGGCCTCTCTGTGTCTCAGTGCCCTTCTTTGTTAAACTGGATTATTAACAGTACATACCTCATGAGATATTTTGAGAAATGATTAAGATAATGCATGTAAAGTGCTAATCACAGTACTTGGCACATAGTAAAGTATTCAGTAAGTGCTATCATTATTATGATGCTGATTACTGTTATTATTATTACTATTACAGTTATTTTCATTACCAAGGAAACTTGCCGAAAACATATTTTGTCCAAAGCAACTCCATTGTCACTACTGACAAAACAACTCAAAACACGCTTCCTACTGAGGGTGGGTCAGAGATATCATCTTTGCAACACACATTAAGAATCTGGATTTATAGCTGAAAATTATAATTTAGCTCGGTAGATAAATGACATTATGCAGACTAATTTTCTGTTTCTAAATGGAAATGATGTTTAAATCTGCCTTAAATGCCCTTCATGTTACAGATTTTGTTCCAACAATTTGTGGTTAACTAGGTTGTTTTATTAAAAGGAACTTTTAAATCCAAAGCCCTAATGTTCTATACCATCAGTGACTGAAAATGATTAGAAATATAAATTGACCTAAAGAGGCACCTTCAGGAAGCAGAGCCTTCTACATTGTCAAGATCCGTATTTTAACGTAATAGTGAACAAAGATATCTAGCCTGGCAGTGCTACATATTAGATGCTTAAATAATTTTTGAATTGATTTAGAATTTACAAGAAAAAGCATGTGAACATCAATGTAGATGTTCTGTAGAAGTGTAAGTGATTTTAAGAGAAAGATTACACAAAAGAATAACACTATATTAGAAAAAATCAGTTGTGTGGAATCTTTACAACATATTACGTTAAGTTTTTAAAATAGTAGGCTTGCCTCAGTATGAAAGGCAGAACTATATAGTGAAAAGAATGTAGACTTTGTAGTTGCACAGCCATGTATTTGGTTATCACCTCCACCATTTACAAATTATGTGATCATGGATGCCTTATTTCTTGTGCCTAAGTCCTTAAACAGAAAATGGAGCAATAATGACCTCATTGCACGGTATGTTTGTATAGTGCCTAGAAGAGTTCTTGGGGCATAATAGATACTCGATAAATGATATCCCTTAACAATGGCAATAACAATAATAAGACAGAAAAGCACTGTGTACAATGAATATAAGCCCATTATATATCTAAATATAGATATGATTCATGTAAATTGGTATATACTTTCCAATATAATAAATACTAATACCTGATTGCCTTGCTTAATATTTGTCACACCATAGGAGCGTTACATGTAAAGTTTACGTATTTAAATGCCTTTATGAAAAGATTTGCTTTATTTATTTTAGTTAAAGAAGATAAAATTCAAAAATCTAAAACTAACTTTCTCTTTTGAGAAATGGCAATAAAAGCAAAAGCCACCAAAGGATCTGTTACCAACACAGTCAAATAATTTGGACTTAATGCAAATAAAGAGCAGGGCTAACACTCCACTTCAAATGATAGAAAAAGTGAATTAATTTGAGAAACTCTTAGGTGACCCCTAATTTGCATAGTATTAATTGGAAGTATTTTAAAGATCATAGGGCTATTATTTCTAGTTTCAGTGGTAGCTACATATGGAAAATGGCTGTAGAGATTCACAATACAAAAATAGTTCATCGCTAAATTCAAAATTCTGTTAATGTCACAAACAGTGGGATGTGAAACACAAATGAATTGTGATGACAGTTGAGTCCCAAGCTGCCTATTTTTTTTTCCCTCAGAGCTGCCCATATTTGGTTTTATATTTTCTCCAGTCCTGATTTAACCCATCAATATTTGTATTTTCTGAAGCTAGCACCATCTTGGAGCGAGCATACCACTTTTAAGGATTTTATTACTAAATGCTTCTTGGTTCCTAGGAATTTTGCTCTCACTGCTTTTCTTCCCACTAATAAGTATTCTTGAATCTTTCTTTACCTCTCACCTTAGAGTCAGAGTTTCAATCACTTTTTAACCTACAGGCTTCTAGGGCTTGGTATTGATCTTTACTCCACCTCTCTCGAGTGTTTAAAGTGTCATTCCATTCTTCTTCATCTGCAGGACATATTTCTTCTCCGTGTTGCTTTGACTTGGGGCACTTCCTGTCATCTGGATAATCTACATTCATTCCCTACTATAGTTTTTTAAAAACTTGTTTTTCTAAATGTCACTCTTATCCTCTTTGGTGGAAGGCCTTTACAATCCTAGATTTGGGGAACAACACTAGATACACTATTTTATGAACTGAATAAAGCTCCCTCTTAAATACAGCAATTCCATATAACCATAAGCTAGCTTGACTTTGGGGAAATGTCATTTAAAAATATCTCTAAAATGCATTGCTAAAATGACCAAATTATTTTGGCTTAATGGATTTTGTAGCTTGGATACCAGACCTACCACACAGAGCAACAGTCCAGGCAAAATATGTTATATCTGGATTTTACTGCAGTGATTTGGCTGCCATTTATTGAGTGACCTCTCTGCACCAAGAAATTTACATTTAATTCTTAAAACAATCCGGTGAGCTAGGTACCATTATCTTCACTTAATAGATGAGAAAACTTTGACCTAGAGAGGTTAAGTGACTTGTTAAGGGGTAGAAAGAGGATGCAAACCCAAGGTTCTAAGACTTTAAAACTCATCCTTTCTCCTTTACCACATTTTTGTGCCTGGTTATATATTTACATTATTTGTAGTGGGAAGGAAATTCGTAGTATAATTTAATTGGGGGCATAGCCAATTTCCTCAAAGCAAACAAAGTGATGATGAGATTTAACTGTTATCATTTTTATAGAAATATGAGCCTCAGGCTATGGATTCACTAGGTCTCCAGAAGTCTGAAGCACATGAGTGTAGGCAACTTTCTTTACTGATCCCTTTTCTTTCAGGAGACAGGTTATTATTAGTTCTGAATAAACTGGAGCTTAAAATGGGTGGTTCATAGATGAGGGGTTTCAGACCTCCCATCAAAAGCCTTCTGTGACTTCTCCTGGTCTTTTTCTCCAAAATTAAAATGTGATGATTTTTCTCAGCAAATGTATTCTGTAGATCTTTTGCCTCCCACCAAATTTCTGAAGAATTGTTATTAGTAGTACTAGTAGCATTTAGTAGTTTTATAAAGCACACACGTAATGCATTTTTAATCCTTCATCATCAATCTATATATTTCTCTTATGAGGCATTAATCAATACCACTTTACTTTTACATAGCACTTTATGGTTTACAGTTTGGAAAATGTATACCAAACAGACAGCACATTGTCTTTTCTGCAGGGTAACTTAAAATAGAGATATATAATTTAGCTACAGTGTGCACATACAGTAAAGCAGTGGTAGGACTACCCTCCTACCAAGACTGAGAATCTTTATTTTCCAGGGTACTACTTAGTATTTGCCCTTCCGCAGTTGGACCATTGAGTTTGCCAGTTTGCAGTCCAGATCCCAAGACTTTGCTTTGAGCAAGGACTTGGACGTTAGTGTAGATTGGCTTAATTTGTCTCTTTGCCACAACCACTTACTTCATTTGGGTCAAAACCTCCAAGAGGAACTCTGGAAATTTCCCTAGAATTCAGAGTGAAATTTTAGCTAAAAAAAGAAAAGAAAAACTATAACAAGAACCCTGGAACCATCGTTCTTCAAATATTCCCCTGAGAAGAAAAATATAAAAACCTTATGTATGATGCTGGGTTTTGGATTACACATCATGAGTGCTTTTCTTGGGCTGCATCTCTCATGTTCACCCTTCCTCCAGTCACAATGAATGTTCAATTTCCTTCTCTTGAATTCTGACTGTTGCCAATTTTGATGTATGTCTACACTATTATTTATCACTCTAAATTTAAAGTAGGATAGATGTTTCACTCTTTCACTTTTTGAAGATTCAGAAGGCTTTATTGTACATTTATCAAAAAAGCACTCTAAAACTCAGCCCCAAATCCTGTTTTTTAAACAAATAAATATTGCCATTATTTTTTGCAAATCTGAATACCATGGGCTATCTTCATCCTTTTTCTTTATCCCCAAGTTCTTCAACTTTTGTTCTTCTCTGTAAAGCATAGAGTCCAGGGAATATAAGTGAAAATGAACAGCTCCAGAAAGTTAGCATAGGAAAATTTCCTATTCTTAGTTGCATTCAAAATGAACTTCCTGTCATGCTGTTTCTAACCTATAATGTATCATTTTCACAAATATAATATTACATAGATATCAAGACACATTCCCAGATACTCATTATCAAAAATATGGAGGAAAATCCCACATGTAAATGTCCCAACTCCTTGCCCCCCCAAATGAATTTTGGACAAGAGAAAATGTCTTTCCAACAGTGGGGTATCGTGTTGTGCTTGATGAATTTTAACATTCGCATCCCTTGTTGCTCGTATTTGTGAAAAATATTAAAGACTTACGACCTCTTTTTCCTTTTAGCTGCACATGGCTCAATCTAATAAATTTTGAATATAGATTCAATATGGTTATATTCCCAATCATACCACATTTAAAAGCAATGTTCTAGATTGTGTTTCTCTGCCAGCATGACTCCACAAAGAAAACGAAACCAAACAAAAACTTCCTTAAAACAGGGAGTAAAATGGGGCTTGCAAAAACTGTTTTAAAAAGAGGTTTAAACAATGATAAACAACCAATTGTTCAAACACCGTTGTAGCCATTTCAAGATGTAGAGTGGACAGTATATAGGAAAAATCAATAAAGGGAAAAAAATCTCTATATTTCACATATGAAACCTAAAAATACCATTAAAGACCAATTCCCTCTCTATTCGTCTATTATTGCATTCCACTAAAAGGTGTTGAAAAAAATCAGCCAACTTCTACTAGAATGAAGTGTCCAGACAAACAAGTCTGTAAATAATTAAAAGAATAAACTAGAAAAGAGGAAATGGTTTGGGAGGGGTGGAATGAGGAGGAGATTAAGCACTTAAAATATTGAATGTACCAAAACCAGAAAACTCAGGGAGAGAAAGAACTTGTTCTTCAAAAGATGATACTTTCCATCCTTCGTCAGCAACAAGGAATTCATAGTCTGATAATAGAAGCCCTTTGGGTAGGACTGGTGGGAAGAAAGAACACTGTCTTCACGAAGCCTTCACTAAGCGTTCAGTTGCCCAGCGCAATCTGATCAGTGCATCCACGTTTCTAGAATTGAGTAAACCAAATCAGGATGAACAACATATGGCTTAATGGTTAACTTTTAGAACAAGGGACAGGGAGATGCTTTTATGCTACAGTCCCAGTGTTTGTTCATTACTAAAGTCTGCTCTGGGAGCATTTACAGCTTTCCAGAGAGTCTGACTTTGGCCTAATGAACTCCTTGTCCTGGAGTCTCCCATAATACAGGTGAATCTTTGTGAAAAAACATGCTCTAGAATCCAAAGTACTGGTATCAATATCATTATTACTAATATTATTATTATTATTCCTTTCTTATGTTGGTAATTATCTCTCCATTTTCTTATTACAGAAATAAGTGCAAATTTTGTGAATACACAGAGTTAGTTTCTCTGAGAGAGTTTGTTTTCTTCCAAGTTAGAAATTTGAGGTGTTTGAAGTATAGCTGGACGTGTTTTTAAATGACCAGAGACAGAAAAGATCCTAGAGACAAAAGGATCCACAAAGGAAAGGGACAAAGGAAGGGAGGGAATTGTGTATTTTGGCTGATTCAATCTTCAGTCCTCTATTGTTTGGCTAGTGGTCTTTTTATTAAGGTCTCTGCTTTCTCAGCATTCTAATCAGAATCTTCCCCTGTAACTAAGAGAATCTCCAATTCTTCAAACTCTTCATCTTCATCTTCAAAAGTAGAGTAACCATGGACAAACGTTTGGTATACCTTAATGAATGGGCATTGGGTTATGAACAAGTAATAAGGGAAAGTAACAAGAAAATTGAAGGTAAATTCATGATAAGCACTGAGGTCATGCAACTGTTGGAAGTACCTGGTGTGGAATTTCTGTTAGTGATATAGCTAAATTAAACAGCAACAATAACAACAATTAAAAAAACCTTACTTCTCACTCCCCTCTCCCTGTTTTCATTTAAAAACAACCACCACCATAAAAATTGCCTAGCAAAGAGAAAGAGCTCGTGTCTGTATTTTTGGTGTATGACCATATATCTTCATTGTAGTTCCTCTGCCACACATTAACAGAGTTATTTGTCCCTGATGTTTCTCAGAGATCATCTTTGTGTATGTCTCCATAGCTGTTATGATAATGTTACTATTTTCTCTTCTTCATTTTCTCCTTCTATTTGGGATCTTTTTTCATGTGAAAGAGACTCTTTCTCTAGCCTCTTTACACACAGTCACCATTTCACTAGGACACATGGGTGCTTCTATATGATGCTTTTTAAAGTGATAAGATAGTAAGAATAGATTTTGAACAATATTTTACCAGCACTATTGAAAAATTAGCAACTGTATATTCTATATACATACACAGAAGCTGCATAAAATGCAAATTCTATTCATGTCTGATCTCTTCTGCATTTCTACAGTGACTGTTGCTGTGGCATCTAAGCACTTTAGGTTATTTCCTCTTATTATTATTTACCACCTGATCATTCCAAAGTGCTTTTTACAATCAGAGAATTTCATTAACAACCCATTCCCTTGCTCTTTGTTTTTCCTCACCCTTGCATGTAAAACTATCAAGCATCTTAGTAACTGTATCAGATAAATTACAGTAAAAAGATAGAGTGCTGCTGATAGGAGGATGGGGGAAAAAACATTGCAAAGCATATCCTGAAATCCAGTTTATGTTTTACAGCATCCAAATAATAATATTATAGAAGCGTGGGTATATATATATATATATATATATATATATATATATATAAATATATATATAAATAATATATAATATATTAATATATATAATATATATATTATATATATTAATATACATATATATATATATTACAGAGTGAAAACTCAACCACTAGATACATACTTTTATTTCTCATGGTTTCCACCACTGCAATAATCAGAAATGTGAGGTGAGCAAGGGGGAGTACTGTCTGCACTTCACACAGAGAGGTCTGGGGCATTGCACCTTCTCACTGTAGAAAGCTCGTGATTTCTTATTGCTTACTGAGCTGCCTTTAGCCCAGAAGTATAGAAGTCAATCCATTTTAAAATCCAAAAAGCTACTTTTATATTTTTTTAAGCTGAGAGATAGAGACTTGTTTATAAAAAGGTTCATTGTGATTATAGATGAAAGTGCGTGGTTGGTACCTTAACAGTTTGATTGAATTAAAATCAAGTTCATTCTGGGGTTTCCTTCTCAGCTCTACTCCTTGCTTTCTCTTTGACTCCAAGCTAATTGCATAACCTCTGGTTGACTTGTGCCTCGTCTACACAAAGTGAAATTCAGAAATGAGGTTATTAATCTAACTAATGTAGTCTATAACATTATTTCTCTATTTCTGCTAGAGAATTTGAGATTTCTGACTTAAGCAGGTAGCAATAAAAACCAGCAACTTTCTGCACAATCTCCTTTTGTCCTTAGACAACAACCCTATGAAGTAGATACAGCAGAATCACCTGGAAATGATCAGAATCACATGGAGGGCTTGTTAAAAACATAGACTACTAGGCCCCACTCCCAGAGTTTCTGATTCTGAGTCTAGGGGTAGGGACTAATAATTTGCATTTCTAACAAGTTCCCAGGTGATGCTGGTGGGGACCACACTTTTAAAATTACTGCACTAAGGGAGATGTAGCTTAAGTACAGAAAAGGAAACCAAAGGTCAACTCACGGCAGTAAAGTGGCAGTGTACAGACAAAAACCTAGGACTTCTGACTTGAAATCTTACTTTCTTACTACATATATTTTTTTCTCTTTACTTCTACTACTTTATTTGGAATGACTTTAGTTGTCTTGAGATCCTGAGTAAAATAGCATTGTAAAGGAGTGGTAATTGGATCTTTTCCCCTTGGGTCTAGTAGCTACTCTTATTGGATTTGTGAAGGAAAAAGAGGAGGACCTTCCAAATTTTAGTGATTAACTTTGGTATGAAGGGCTTATAAGGCCAGCCTTATACTTCCCCTTTGGGGATGAGAGTGATAAATTTGAGTCTTCTTTGTGTTCACTCATCATAGCCTGTAGATAGATATGAACAGGCTTCTCTTTGGTTGGACTTGTGAACATATTCTGCTGTGACAATGCTTTGTAAAAATTTCCACATGTATATTACTTCTCCAGATAGTCATGATGAAGGAAGATAGCAAGGAGTACATAGTGGGGCAGAGGAAAAGCCACTGCAAAGAGACTGAGCATAGTGCAGTGGTTTGCAATCCAGACTGCATGTTACAACCACCCAGGAGAGCTTGGAAATGAACACCCATGTCTGGGTGCCATGTGTAAGAAATTCTGATTAACTGTCTGGGGTAGGATCTGAGCAGCAGTAGGTTTTAAAAGCTTCGCAGGTGATTCTAATGTGGAGTCTGGGTTGAGATCTACTGACCTCCTGGTTAAGAACCTCGATTTTGAAATCAGACAGATCTTAGTTCATATATTGGCTCTTCTATTAGTTACTGTGAAACTTGATCAGTTATTTAATCTCTGTCAGCTTTAGTTTTCTCATCGGTAAAATGCAAATATTAATACTTGCCTTGTCAGCTATTTACGAGAGTTAAATGAGATGATACATTTAAATATTTGACATAGCTCCTGGCTCATGGTACGGATGTATTACGTTAGCTGCTGTTATTATATTACGCTTTGGTTTCCTTATCTGTGAAGTGGGGGGGCACTTTATGAAATGGAAGACAAATATCTTAGGATTCTCTGTAGATACTTGTCTGTCACCTTATCCACAGTATCCTGCTCAGTTCCATCTTGCCTTTTCACTTCCTAAATATACATATTTTGTTAGGTTCTGTCTCTGACAGACTCAACCTTTATTACTGTATTTTAACAACTATCACTACTCTGTCCTCCTTTTTCCCATCAAGACTGAAAACCTGTAAAATAGAACAAATCCGCTGAAATTCCCATATAGGGTAATGGAGGTATGGTGCATGGTTGACATCTAGGTTTAAAAAACAAATGGCAAAGCTTTGTAAACACACAAAAACTAACATGGTCCTACAGTTGATTGCTATTTTTCTGTCATCACCTACTCTCAGTCATAGGTAGCTTTCATCGCAGGGGAAGAAGGGTGCCCACATCCCACTTCTTGAAGATTATGCCATCTTGTTGGTCCCTTCATTTTCCCAGATTTCCTCCTGTGACTCTTAAAAAAGACTTAGTACACAGATGAGTAGTAACAATTTCTGAAGGCAGTCATGGTTTCCTAAGCACATTTGCTTATCTCTACCTATGTTTACTAGGTCATATTTTAGACCAACAATTTTAAAAATTAGAGCCCTTTTGAAAAAACTCCCCTTGTATCGTCCTTAAAGTATACAAATTATGTTTTTGGACAGACAGAGAGGAATTATTTGACTGTCCAATAAAAGTACAGATGGTTCCATTTTCCTTGACTCATCTCACAGCACACATTAGTCAGGTCACATGCCTATTTGGGAATTTTTGTAGCACTAGGTCACTTGCTGAGCTTTGGGGCACATAAAAGACTATTTGCCTGGCTTTTAAGTTTGTGGATCTTACACTGTGCCTGGCATGGAGATAGAAAGGACATTTTTTTTCCATTAAGCTTTTTCACTGTGTTTTGAAAGGAAAAGTTGAAACAGAGTCCCTACTGAGATTTTAACATGTTCCATGGTGGTAACCATAGGCAATAGGGAAACAGAAAATTTTGGGACAGAAGGAAGCCAAGGAGTCCATCTCAGCCTGTCCTCACAGATACCAGTTGGACTTTACAATATTATTTTTATCTAGGTATACATCTATTGCTTTGTGTTTCTACAGGCTGCTCTCTGATAGAAGGGAAGCATTGCTACCCATCATCATTAAAAAGGTTGTTCTCTAAACTGTACTCAGACCCCTTTCCTGGACAAGTCAATGGAAACATTCATTTAGATTTTAATAAAGCTAAATCATGGAAGTTTTTATTTGGAAGAATACATTTTGATGTTTAAAAAGATTCTCAAAGGGTATTACGATAGGTAAACTCCAGTTATAGAGAACAGTACTTGTTTCACACAACGCTACATAAACACAGAATAATGACATTTTTCTTCATTAAATTCAGGGTGCTTAAATTCACGCAAGTGGGCACCTCCCTACACCTCAACACCCCCACCCATACCCTTCACCTGCCCTCCTTCCTCCTCTGGCCATCCCCCTTCCCTAACCTCTGGGGATCAAAACTCCTGAAACCTGAATCAACTCCCATTTCTGAAAGACTCTATCATGCCATTTAAGTAAAGTGTTTAACAAACAGGTCTATTGGCATTCTTCTCTAAAAACTTAAATATGAAGATTTTGATACATGCTTGGGGGAGGCACATTTTTTCAGATAATCTGGTCTGATAGAGCTCTCTTGAAAATTCACCAGTTTGTTAACGTTACACCTATGCTAATAGCTTCTAGTTCCTTTCATTATATGCAGTTATTAATGAGATTCTAGAACATCACTTCCCATGGTTACATTCAAATAGTGAGATACAGCTAACCAAGTAGTAGTCATGGCTATTAGTGATTTTTTTGGATACATTTTCAACATGACAGCAGTTATTTTTTCTTTCTCATATCTACAGTAGCACCGAACCTTAAAATGAATTATGAAAATTCAAAATGATAAGTTTTTTAAAATGTAGCTATTACAAGGTCAGAAATAGTACCTCACAAGACTGGCATTAGCATCATTATTATTGCCATTTTAAACTGGACCACCCCAGATTGCATAATCCTATACTAACACAGTAAAATTAGGTTTTCCAAGTCCATTTTTGAAAGATAAATACCATGTACACATAAGTATAGATGAAAATATCTCAAAGATACAGAGCCCATGAAATGACATATTCCTTAAAGGCAGGGAAAGGTTTGCTCAGGAAGAAGGTTGAAAGGCAGTGTGGTATAATGTTAGAATACCTATGCTCTAGTTCATACTTTACTACTTAATGGGTCAACCTTAGTTAAAGGATTTAACATCCCTGTGCATCAGTTCCCCCATCTAGCTCAACATCAACCCTCCACAACCTCCTACATTTGAATAATGGTCAAAACAATGTATCATAAAATTATTTTGAGGTATTCAATGTTATACACAAATATAGTCTGTTAATCGTCAAGTTTTAAATGGAAATTGGGACCAAATTTTTGGGAAAAGTTCCCCTGTTTCAAATGTTGGAGACCCACTGAATGATGTCAAAGGCTGAAAATCTGCACAGGTTGACAACAAAGGTAGAGCCAGAGATAAGGGGCTGACTTACGTAGGGCAGTGACAGTAGACTATGGTTTTTAAATTAATAGAAGAAATTTGAGACACTAGAATCTTTCGCGAAGCATATTGCTTGATCAAACGTGTTATATCTTGTGAGTTCTCTAATGTTCGACACAAAGGGTGAATTAAGAGAGCATATCTGACAATGGGGAGCTCTGGTGAGATACAGGGACTTGCCATAAGACTGTTCTTATGGCAAGTCCCTGGTCTCAAACTTAATTCTACCTCAGGAACTGACTTCAAGTGCAGATTCTACACCCATATCCCTACAGATTCTGATTCCACTGTAATTCTTGGGTGGGCCTTTGATTCTTCATTTTTCTCAACCTTGGTGATTTGAGAAAAATCAGTTGCTGATGTCCTTGAGACCACACTCTGAATTTTCTGTCACAGCCATTCAGTGCTCTAGCCTTCAGATTATGTGGTTTCTGGTTATGGGCAGAACTGAAGGGGTTATTTAATGCTCTATAAAGCCCTACAGACAGAATTTTTTGTGTCAATGGGAATTCCATATCTTTGAGATTTTCTGTTTGTTCCTATTAAATTTGCATGTTTTAGCATTTAGGAAAGAAAATACAAATAGATCTGTTTGGTCAGAATTTTCACCTAATTTGCACTTAAGGATCTATCAAAATAGGGAGTCTTTTACAAGTTTTGGTATTTTTTTTTTTATGCTTGTGCCCAGCTGTCTTCACAAAATTAAAATGAATTTTAAAACAGAAATGAACAGTTCCATTTAATATATTTATCCTATGTTGTCATGTGAGGTACTGGTGCCATCAGATCTAACCTCTCCAAAACCCTTGAGTCCATTAGGGTAAGCAAGAAACATCCCCATTACTAAGAAATTTTTGGCGCATGAAAGAAAATCTCTCTATCTTATTTCACATATTCAATTCCCTTGTCACTTTACGTTATAAATAAATAACAAACCAACTTTGCACAGGCCCACCGATTAAAAATAAAAGTTGTCAGAGTGAGAGGGGAAAGGCAAAAATATGAATTATTAATTATAATATTAAGCAGCACAAAAAAGCCTAATGTGAAATGATATCACCTAAAAAGAGATTTTATCAAAATAACAATGGGACAGTTATATAGTCTTTATCATATAATTTGCATTGTTGTCATTTTAAGCCAGAAATATGTTTACCATATCTAATGCATTTATATCAAATTTGATGAAAAGATATTTTAATCATGGCAAAATAAAGAAGTTAATTATAGAACAGTAGCATGAAAGGAAGAAAGCTTCATTTTAAAGTTATACATTAAATTATCATATTGACCTGGTGACTATGTTCGCTATGACATTGTCCTCCTGCATGTTGTTATTTTCCAAATGTCGACTATTGGAAAATGCAAAAACACTAAATTAGAAGAAAGAGTGATGTTTTTCTTTTTAAGATGATTTTAAAAGTTCACATAGTTCATGTTGGAATGAGAATGAATGTGAGTTTTTTTTTTTCCTAAATGGAGATTTCAAATGAATATTCCTTGAATACCGGTTTAGGTTTTCAGCAGAGTGGAGCAATTTCTTCTCAAGAAAGGAAGATATCGGGCTTTAATGAAAATATTTCCTACTATGTCTCCCTAAATCACAGTTACCTCAACATTTGTGCCTGACTTGAGTTTTCTTTTCCTAAGTAGGCTAGCCTTTTATTTTTAGTCATTTAAAGAGTTATTTCTGATAAAGGCTCATTTGTTTCATGAAATGTCTTAAAATTTCATTTGGAAACAAAGGCAATTCTGAAAAAATTTCCCATGTTTGGAATAATCTCACAGGAGTCATCTACATAGATTCTGAGAAAAATTCTTCACTTGCTATTCCCATGAATTCCTGTGAATAGCAAGTTTGGTTTTGTTTAGTAGTATTTTTATTTTAACACTACACACAGCTTCCTTGACTTGTGTTAAGTTTGTTTGTCCCATCTCAGTTGGTTTTATTCATCTTGTCTCAATGGTTTATTCTCTCTGGCATGATGTTATATTGCCGTCTCAATTTCCCTGGCAGTATCTTTGTTTTTAGCTTTTAACTTAATTTCGTGCTCATGGAAGTTGAGAGGCAGGTCCATATCCAGGTACAAGGGAAAAAGCCATACATCTGCAGGCATCTTTGCAGTAAACCAACTATTTGTTTTTGTGTTGCCTACATGAAATATTTTTCAAACAACTAAATCCTTAGAGTCCTATTTAAGAAAAGTTTTTGTGGGCTTCTCTGGTGGCACAGTGGTTGAGAATCTGCCTGCTAATGCAGGGGACATGGGTTCGAGCCCTGGTCTGGGAAGATCGCACATGCCGCGGAGCAGCTAGGCCCGTGAACCACAACTACTGAGCCTGCGCGTCTGGAGCCTGTGCTCCGCAACAAGAGAGGCTGCGACAGTGAGAGGCCCGCGCACCGCGATGAAGAGTGGCCCCCACTTGCTGCCACTAGAGAAAGCCCTCGCACAGAAACGAAGACCCAACACAGCCAAAAAATTAATTAATTTAAAAAAAAAAAAAGCTTTTGTGTCGCAGAATACCCTGCCCCAATGCCTGCCAACCTGGGTTCTAATTTTAATTTATCTTGTCCATGAAATCTAACTTTGACTCTTAAAAATATATCATCCTTGGGCTTCCCTGGTGGCGCAGTGGTTGCGCGTCCGCCTGCCGATGCAGGGGAACCGGGTTCGCGCCCCGGTCTGGGAGGATCCCACATGCCGCAGAGCGGCTGGGCCTGTGAGCCATGGCCGCTGAGCCTGTGCGTCCAGAGCCTGTGCTCCGCAACGGGAGAGGCCACAACAGTGTGAGGCCCGCGTACCACAAAAAAAAAAAAAAAAATCATCCTTATTGCTATTGCCATCATTACCAAGCATTTTTTAAGCATCCCATCTGTATTGGTATACACAAGGATATTGTCCCCTCATTGCAGGTTATGCAGTAAAGAAATCAAACCCAGTAAAAAATTCCATTTGTCTTATTTCTCATTCTATGCTTATTAGTAATTCCCATGTGATCAGAGAACATCGGTCCTTTCTGTGTCACTGTCTTGTCCAAATATTCATCCAGAAGTGACTTTCCTGGCTCCTCTAGTCTTCAGAGGCTGTTCATTAAGTTTACACTTCCCTTGTAAATCATGTAAGTTTCATGGCCATCCATTATTTTTTCTTTTGTTTCTTTGGGGTTCACTGATTCCCACTATGTACAGCCATTTCACACCTGCTGTCATCAGCTGCTCTCCCTTGGTGTGATTTATTTTTAATAATATCCTTTTTTTGCCCAATTTTGATAACCATTCATCTCAATATATTTCTCATAATGTTTAGCTCTTCCTTGGGTTTTACTTTTAAAACCACTGAGTAGGAATGAGAAAATAACACAAGCAGTGACAGAAAAGCAAATACAGAGCTACCAAAATGAAGTCCTGCAATCCTATCTGATGATTGGGGTGGAGCTGAAGAGATGTTAGAGAACATTCTAGAAACAAAGAAAAAGAAATTAAATAAAACATCATTCCAGAAAGGAAGAAGTCAATAAATTATGAGTAAAATCAGGTCATAGAAAAAATTAATCAGAAGAAAACAACTGGCTTTTAGGTGTTTAGCAGTTTTAATTATTACCGTTAATAATATTTATTAAGAGCTTTTTATGTGCTAGGCAATGTGCTAAGTAACTTTCATTCATTATTTCACTTATTCATTTATTTCTTACTACAAATCTATGAAGAGAGTTATTCTTATTATTGATATTTCCTCCATTTAACAAAAATAAAAACTGAGGCTTAGACAGTTTAAGTAGTTTTCTCAAGGTCTCATAGCTGGAAATGTGGAGCCAGAATAGAAACGCAGGTGCATTCTTGACCTTTATACTGTAGTACCGTTCAAGTCACAGCCTTTAAAAAACAAACAAATATGTACATAATTATGGTTTAACTATTCTATATAGATACCATGAAAGGCCTCAAGTCAGTTTATTCTTTACTTACACTTAAGCGTTATAGAAGTTTGAAACATTTCCATAGTAGAGCATAGTTCAGGTTTTAGAAAATGGATCTTTCCTCAGATTTGCTAGTTTCATTCTCTGTAGTGGTAGAAAGTCACTTTTGGCTCCCTCTCTTCCTAGCTACAGATAATGGCCGATTAATGTTAGGAAAAATATTCTGGAGTCTTTTGGTATATTTTGAGAAAATGTAAAATAAATGAATAAATGTCCACATATTACATAATGAATTTAAACAGTGGTTCTTAGATTAATAAAGAGGTTTCCATTAACTTAGTTTTTGCTACTACTGTTTACATTTTAAACTAATATATTAAATTCCGATAACCGGCATTCTAAGAGTATCTGATAAATTTCATGTATTGGGTAAGTTTAAGATAAGGTGACCTCTTTCGACATGTGATGGTTTCATGATATATAATCTATTCCTCAGTGTAAAACTATCATCATCTTAAGGCTGAAGGAATAGTAGCCAGTATGAAATCTCATTTGGGCCTAGTATATCTGCTATATACAGTGGTCTGAGCCAGCAAGTCGATAAATTCAGAAACTGAGCAACCTGGAGCCAGAAGCATGAGAATCATATTGTCTTGAGTTGGAGAGTTCATACAAATTATTTGATGTAGAGATTTTTCATATTTCTTTAAACAACAGAACACTCTTTTCAAAATAAATCTCATTAGAACCTTTACATATGAAATAATGAGTAGCATTTTATTAAAGTAAACTCATTTTATAAATCCAAATGATTATGTTAAATATTAAAAAGTCAATCAATAAGAATATAATGGCAAATATACAAAGAAATGGAAACTCAGGATCAGATTATTATATTGGCTTTAAGAATTCAGTGTATTTTTGTATGAGGAGTGCACTACTATAAGGTGTCAAGAAAATCATTGGGTACAGTTAAGTAGTTGCACATAGTTACAGGGCTTTTTGTTTGTTTGTTTTCTGTTTTGTTTTTTTTTTTTTAAACAACTT
Source organism: Physeter macrocephalus (assembly GCF_002837175.3). Classification (NCBI taxonomy): domain Eukaryota; kingdom Metazoa; phylum Chordata; class Mammalia; order Artiodactyla; family Physeteridae; genus Physeter; species Physeter macrocephalus. The sequence goes on from NC_041214.2 coordinate 99,454,105, forward strand.
GCCTTCCAATTTCAGGGTCTTAATTTGAGGCCTGCATGAAAACTAGTAAACCTTATTGTACATATTTAACTTGTAACAACACAGTGATCTTTTAAAAACTTATATAATACATTTAAATTTGCATGTCATTTTTATCACAATTGTAAATTGATACAAATATGTAATGTTTTAAATTTACATTTTAATTACATATTTAACTGCTCAATCAATCTCTTTGCAATCATCTCTTCTTAAGCTTGAGGACCATGAAGCATAGTTTGAAAACCACTAATTTGGTTCAAATTTCTAGGAAGTAACCTTATTCTCTCTCTGTTCCTCTATTATTTAAGGACAACATGATCATTTAGGGATGCTTTATTTTGGGGGTTTTGGTTTATTTAAATTATTTCTTCAACTGGAGGTTAAACTGAAGAGCAAGAAGTTTGTTTTTGTCTTTTTGCTGTGCTCTCACCACCAGCCTAACATTTACACATTGTACATAGACATAGGGTTTGTCCAAAGTCATTTAGTTACCATCTGTGTACACTAGAGAATTTGGAAAAGGGACCCAAATCTGTCTCAGTCCTCTTCCCATCTATTACTCTGTGCTTCTACTTCTGCTTCTTCATGATGTGTCGATAGCAAAAGCAATCCAGTGAATTCTCTTGGCTTCCAGTTTTCAAAGTTCCCAAGAAAGGGCTGTGAATTGATGAACTGTGGCTTTCAGAGGGTGGAGCTTTGAAAGAATAAGATTGGTAGAGTAGTAGTACAAGGTTCAACACGTACCCTTCTGATGAACTAGAGCAAAAGGACAGAGGAAGACAGGGCTTAGAGGTAGAGAAGGACTGGAAAAGGGTAGGTAAGTGCTAGAGTAGAAGAAGAAAGAACCGTTTACATGGCAGAAGCAAGGTAATGCTGGTGCCATTAGTGCCTGCTCTAGAAAGCTTTGAAGTGTACAGAAGAGTGACCACAAATCAGAATTGACTTTCTGGGCTGCGAATGAAAAATCAAGTTCAACGAGAGAATGTGGTATAGGCTGTGATACCAGCCAAATAACATCAGAGCCAGAACTAAAAAGCTGGTGTAGAACCCAGAATACTCTGCTGCTTTCCGACCTTCTATCAGGTTTTGGGTTTCCAGCTAGGCTAAACCATCAGGGAACTACCTATTATGAAAGTCAAGCCTTATTGAGACTACTACTTGATCAGCCAGTGCAGAAACAAGAGCGGATATAGTATGCTCTGAATCCACAGATCCCAAACTAAGTGTTTTTATAAAATGGGTAACATTTCCTACTAACTTATTTGAAAAAATCATTTTTATAAGATATGTGTTTATATAAAACCAATAAAAAGTGTTGTGTGTGTTAGAACATTTTGCTTTTATATCTGGTAGACCATTTACCTCCTCTTCATTGTCATTTGGAACATTTATTTTATATTCTCTTTTTCATTCCTGTTGGAGTGTTTATGTATGATATGTTTGTTACTTTTATCAGTTGATCTTGCCCTCCTCGTATGCTCATGTCTGAATGGCCTAGTTTTCCACATTCAGCATGTGATCTCTAGCCCTTCTTAAATATTAATTAGTGTAATTGAATTCCCTCTAGTATTTCTAACCTCAGGCACCTGAATCTCAGTGTTGTTATTAGAACTGATTTGTGCATTTAAAATCCAACCTGCCTCCCCATCTCCCATCCCCCAAACAACTTTTCTTGATTAGGTAAAGGTCAGGGTACATACCTGCCTCAGAGAAGTCTTCATGGGAAAATAAAAGCATCATATGTTACAACCTTTCTCAGGTAAAGACTGAAAAATACAAAGCTGACTTGAATCTTTGGCAAAGAAAATCATCCAGAGTGAATAGGAAAAGTATGTAACCCTGTCCAGGTGCACAGCCAGATGTGAAAAACGGAAGTTTGGCAGGGCCATACATAGAGATGAGCACAAAGCCTCGCTTAATCATAGCTCCTTCTCCTCTGCCAGCACAGCCAGACCCAAGTCAGCACCCTAAGTCCTCTCTACTCTTCTGGTTTGCAGATACATCTCTGACCAGCATACCATCTCTGGAGGTGGTCCATGATTACACGTAGAGACTCTATTCCTTGGAAGGACACAGGAAAAAGGAAAAAGAGAGGAGCCTAGAAATAGGGGTAGAGAGCCATAGGCTAATGAGAAGATTTATTAATAAGATCAGTTACTGCCATTCATGTCTGAAGAGAAGAGAAAAAATATTAGTCAACTAGAGATATTAAAAATGTTCTAATTTTTAGAAAGTATAAGAAGGCAGTTTATAAGTACAAACAGCTTGATGTCAGTCCTGAGCAAGAGCCTACAATTGATTATTAAAACAGTAAAGCTTAAAGCAATGGTTTATGATCCCTGGAAAGAAGTGGTGCTTGCTAGAAGCCAGAATGGCTTCAGTGAATGCATGTCTATAATATATGATCTGATCTCACCTGGGTTAGATGTACAGATATATTAGTAACTAATCTAAGTACAGATAGATTAGTAACTGGTTGAGTGACCACACTATTAGGTCCGAACAAATGGCTCAGTGTTAAAGTGGAAGGAATTCTTATGGCATATTGCAGGAATATCCTAAGCCTCGACCACCATTTTTTTTCAATAACTTTGTTGAAAGCATGTTCATCAGAGTTGCAGATGACATGACTCCAAATACATAGAAAAGTTGTTGAATGATGTAATCAAGTTCCAAAGACATCCTGAAAGACTGGAATGATGTGCTACATCTAACCAGATGAAGTTTTTTAAATGGATTGATACAAGATTTTGTCTTTATATTTTTAAAAGACTGCTCATGAATGATATAGGGGAGATATAGCTTAACAATCCAGTACAAGAAATCTGAATAAATAGCAACATCTTCAGGAGTAAGTGACCAGGATGATAGGGAAGTGAAACAAATGATATGGGGAATGGTTAAGGGAACTGGAATTGTTTGGAAATTCACAGAGTAAGAATAGGATAACTGTGTTCTAGTAAATTAAGGACTGTCACAAAGAAGATAAATTATATTTTCTGTGACTTTAAGTAGAACACAAGCCAGTGATGAAACATACAAGAATAAAATATTCAGGTCAATATAAAAACTAACTTTGTAACATTCTTATGTGCTCAAAGGTAGAAAACAGACAAGGAGGAAAAAAAATATTGGTCTGGAGGACAGACCTACCTACCTTTAATCTTGGTTATTCCACTTACAGATTCTGTGTCTCGGGATATTTCTCAAATCTCCCATAATCTGTTTCTGTGCCAGTAAAGTAGATTTAATCAATTCCTACCTTGCAGGTTGTTGTGAAAACCTTAGTGCCTGTATTAGTTTTCTAGAACTGCCATAACAAAATATCACAGACTGGGCGGCTTAAACATCAGAAAGTTTTTTCTCAGTTTTGGAAGCTGGAAATCCAGCATCAAGGTGTTGGCAGGGTTGGTTTCTCATGAGGCCTTTCTCCTTGGCCTGCAGTTGACTTTCTTCTTACTGGGTCTCCTCATATGGCCTTTTCTCTATGTACACTCATCCGTTGAGTCTCTTCCTCTTTTTCTAAGGACAACAGTCCTATTGGATTAGAACCGCACCTTATTTAATCGTAAATACTCCTTTAAAGGACCTATCTCCAAATACAGTCACATTGGGGGTTAGGGCTTCAACATATGAAAGGGGGAGCAAGGAAACATATTCAGTTTCCAACAGTCCCTAATATCAACAACTATTAATTCCCTAAGATCAAGGTGTTGAAGCATAGACAACTGCTTTACATGGATGTTTACAGGATATTCAAGCCTTAGACAGATGATTGTAATATATAATTTTAATGAAGTCCAACACGAATATTCTGTCATTATTAAAATAAAATCCCCAGTACAGCATCAGCGCTGAAATTCTGCAATTCTCTGAAAATGCTCAGTAACAAGGTAATTGCTCAGTACATAGAGCAATCTTCTTTCAATAAATGCCTTCATTTAATATTCAAAAATTCAATCTGATTTCACAAATATTTACTTATATCCTAGACCTCCCTTAACCTCTGCAGCCCAAATTCCCAAGATACCTTCTAGGTGAAACCTCTGTCTCTTCTGTGGGAGGATGTTGCTTTGTCAAACCTTTAAATACTCTTAAGTCAGAAGTTGTGCCTACCTAAGCAGAGGGAGACTATAACTCATATCTTAAAACAAAAAACAAAACAGACAAATTGTACAAATACACATAAAAAATAAAAATAAAAAGTGGTATTGTCAAGAGGTTTCCAAATCTGAATCTATAGGTTTGAGACAGAACAAGGAATGGATGATTTATTTTGTTCATACACACTCTGCTGTTTTTCCTCATTTTAGCATGAATGTGTATTGGCCACTTATTTAGATAATAATAGTTTAAAGTTGAGCTTATGCCAGAATCTAGCCTTTGAGATTGGTTAGTCTTTCGGTTTCTCTTTCTTGTAATGAGTATTTTGTTGGAAATGGGACTATGTTGTCTCTTGTGTCTGTGGGTAGTTGGACTGACTTTTAAAAGTCAGTATTCTAAGCCAATGAAATAATGCACTCTCTTTTTTTTTTCTCTTGACATACTAGATATTATAAAGATGCACGTTTTCTCAAGGAACGTATACCTTTTTCATCAGACTAACTAAAAATAAACAAAAACCCTGAAACTAGTAGTGGGTATGGTATTTGCCAATTGAACAAGCTTCCTCTCAAGAGGGCCAGTTACTGTAACTAGACATTTACAATTGAGAGTCAAGGCTAGGGTTTGGTGGAAGAGCAGGGCATCTTGAACTGGATTATCTACATTCAAGTCCTAGCTCTGCCATTTGTAATCTTGGGCAGTATCAGATTCTCTGAGCCTATTTCATGTTATGTAAAACTCTATATGTAGGCTTCTTTTCAAGTCTGAATAGAGTTTGACCCAATGTAGATATTTAGTAAAGATTAATTTATTTCCTTCTTCTCTGATCCTTAATTCTCTCATCTTCTGATGGGTATAATATTAATACTCTCCCTACTTACATATCCCACAGGGTTGTTGAGACAATCAAATGATATGATGTTTGTGAAAGTGCTTTACACACTGCATAACACTATACAAATGCTATTTCTTTCTTCTTATGAGTGGATGGGGATGCTTAACTAGAAATGGAATTGGGACCAGACAGGAATTAATGTTGATACTCTTTCCTAAGAGACGTTAGAGGCCTCATGTTGTTGTCTATTTAAATTGCCTGAACTTATCTGTAAAATGAAGATCCTTAACAACAGGTATTAAAGTTTATTGTCTTTTTTTTGTGCTATTTTCCAGGGAGCATAGGAAAGATTTTTTCCTTTCATATTTTTTCCCTTGTATTATTAGGCTGCTGTCTGTTCTTGAAAATACTGAGACAAATTCCCATCTTTTTTAACTATGAGGATCTGGGCCCATGGTGCTTACTATCACTATTTCTGTTGTACTTGTGGTAATTGTTGTTATTAATATTAATTATACTTTGTAATTATATAGCTTATTTTAAGAAAATATAAATGGCTAGGAAATAAACAAACTGCTCTAACTGAGAGATTTTTGAAGTTTCAAACATTTTAGATCCATTTTTGACTTTTTTTTTTTTACAAAGACTTCTACATGAATCTTGAAACACAACATTTTTTGGTCTGCCATTGAAAATAAAGTACTAACTTGTGAGATAGTGCCCTCGGAGTCATGTATAGAAAATAAAGTCTCTCAGAGCATTCCACTTCCTCTTTCTGCCTTTTAAAATATTTCTTAAAGTATAGTCACTACATAGTAGAAGTATGTTTTGGAGAAAGATTTTGAAGCAGGAGATGGAGATGCTTAAACATTGACCCAGGCCTGAGTTGAGAGGTCTTGTTCCCCTTGCTCATTCCTGAGTGCCTGTTGAAGGAAAGAAAAAGGTAAATGAAGGGAAGTTGAAAATAGTTTGTGGATTATGAGGTAGGCAGTTAAGTGTAAGCCAAGTACAAAATGTCTAGCACAGATTGATAGAGGCTCTATGTAATAAAAAGTCCACCCACCTTCTCCAATCTCTTGGCTTTATTATTTTCAATTCTTGAACATCCTTAATGCTGATTAAGTCTTCTTTAAGTTTCCAGGCTGGTTGGACTCAGGTCCTTTGCATCAGGGGCCCCTCATTCCCACAGTTAATGACCTGGACTTGATAGATTAGGAAGTCAGAGTAAGCATTTTTTTTCTGTAAGTAACCTCCATGTAGGTTTTTCTATGACTTGGCATGAAAGTGAGGATGAAATTTTATAGGAAGTAAAGAGGGCTATTTAGTTATTGAATTATTTCTCATTTTAAGGAAAAACCTTCTCCATCCACCTCTGTCTTATCATCTTCTAAAGCCATGGTTCACAGTGACCAGCAGCATTAACATCACCAGGAATACATTATAACACAGACTCTTGGGCCTCACCCTGACCTATCGAATCTGAAACCTTGAGGTGGAGTACAGCAGCTTGTGTTTGAACAAGGCCTCCAGGTGATTATGGTGCATACTAAAATTTGAGAACCACTATTCTAAAGAGATATTGAATTACACTGGGAAAATAGTTGAGCAATTAAAAATTCTACGAAAAAGCCAAAAGTGACTTTTGGAATTCAGAACCTTCTATTGTTTTAACCCAAATTATCTCTCACAGATTTACCCTAAACTATTTAACAGTCCCTAAACACTTTTTACCTCTGACCTGCAGCTCATATCAAAACCCACCCCCCGCCCGGCCTAAAATAGCCTTTTACCTTCTGTCTAGCCAAATCTCATTCATTCTGAAATATCCAACTCAAATACCATTCCTTGCAAAAACCTTACCAGTCATGATAACATTCTCTTAATTTGGGGTTTCTATAGTTCTCAATGTCTGTACCATTCATTTAAGTCTTACCTGTGACAGATCTCATCTAAGAGATTGTCAACTGTTACGATAAACAACAGCTTACATTTTATTCAGTACTATGGTCACCTCAACCCTCTCAAAGAAATACTGTGCCTGAGTTTCTGAGACCTTAGGTAGCTTACCCCAGGTCACACGTTATGTATTAAAAAGACTTACACTTGACCACTAGGCTATATTGTCCTGTAATGTTGATAAACTTTTCTCCTACTGGCATCTTTTTTCTCCCTAGTTTAACTATATGCTCAGTTGCAATTCGAGGCCATAATTTTCTTGTTGTCTTATACAGTAACTTTTAGAATATACAGAATTAATGCCTATCTGCTGGTATATTATATTACGAACTAAACCTAGTTCTGGCATTTGTCTCACTGTCTTTCCTTAGGAAAATCTTGGAAGTGAAAATGTTTAAAGTTTCCCCTTAGATCCAGAACAGTCTCCAATAATAGGTTGGGTATCTGCATTTTAGCAGACTAATTTATAAATTGCATTTAAAGTATTCAACTTACAATTGTACACTGATTTTCATCATCAGTTTTAATTAAGGCATTTCAAAAATACTTTATTCTATAAAGCATTTAAAGAAGGAAATAGCTACTTTTGTTTATTTAGAGAATTTACCAATTTTCAGAAAGTTACTTTATTATTTTATAAAAGGAAAAGGATGAATTGATAATGAATCTGACCCATGACTATATACTTACATGTACCTAGTGGTGATGAAAAAATTGAAGATAATATTAGTGGCTAAATGATAATTATTCTGGAAGTATGTTTAATTAAAGAAAAGATAGACTTTTTACTCAGAGCATAATCATACTCTATGAACATGTTACATCTGTGCATAACTTAAATTCATCTAACTGAATTCTGACCTAAGGAACAGAAAGCATTGTCTCTTCCAAGTCAGGCCACACTGTGGTTTTTGGGGGGATAAATTTTTGACTAATTTCTATTCCTTTATAGCTGTTTTATCCACTTGAGGATCCTTGACCCTGAGTCAGAATCACCTGGATGGTTGCTAAAATGCATATTCCTGGATTTCATCCCTAAATACTGTATCAGAATCTTTGGGATTGGAGTCTAGCAATTTACAGTTTTAACAATCACTTTTGTGCATAAGGTGATACTTATGCACAAAAAAATTTGAACACCATTCCTATTCAGATTCATTCTTTTTTTCCCTGGTGGATCAAATCTTCCAGAAAACTGATCTGTGAATCTCAAAACTGACAGTTTTTAGCCACAGAGGCTCAGTGCCAACCTTTAGTAAATATTGCATTTGCTTTCAACAGATATTTAGTTCTGATACTTTCCTTTGCCAGGCACTGTTATCTAAATTAATCAGTGTAAAACCCAAATAGCTCTGTGATATAAGATTATTAGCCCCATTTTAGATATGTGATAATTGAGGCTTGGAGAAGTAAATACCTTTCTGAAGACCAACCAACTGATAATTGGATTCAGTTTTGACTCCAGAATGTGTGTTCTTAAACTCTAAAACAAGGCTGGGTCAGAATTTGAAATCAGAGCTTTTCAATCCTGCCTTTTTCTAAAAAGACAGCTGAATAGTAAAAGTATTAAAGTAGATAACAGCTAATTCCAAGTTTGTGTCCAAACTCTGAGATTTTATGAGGTTAGTCAAGAGTCATCTTAAATTATATGGCTGGTAGCTATAGTATTATCTTGTGATGAGCTCAGTCAGTAAATCATCACCTTCAGTGTTATCAGAGGGATCAATGGAAGCATTGTCCACATAAACCTGTCTGTTTTATAATCTGCCTTGTCTTCTTTAGCCCTTAAAAAGCCTGATATGTATTTTTCTATGCAAATGTTACTAAAATAAACATTTTTATAATTTTATTAAGAAAATTTTCACAATATCAGGCTTCATTTCCCTTAACAATGGCTTGTTTTGATCAGTCTTTTGCAAGTACAGCTGATGTGCTGTATAGCTGACTCAGTGGTTCTCAACCCTGGCAGCACTTTCAAATCAACTATGAACTTTTAAAAATACACAGATGCTTGGGTCTAACCCCACAGATACTGAATCATTGGGTCTGGAGTGGGGGCTAGGTGGCTGATTGTTTACAAAGCCACACTGGTGCTTCTATAGGGATTCAGGATTGAGAATCACTGATCCAACTCATTAGTTTATGAAGAATTTGGGAGTATCATATACTTTAAAAGAGCAGTTGAAGGAAGCAAAATCCCTTCATAAATTCTACAACAACGAGTCCTTTGAAATAAAAGGGGACCCTGTGAGCAGCTCTAGAAGCTGTTGCTTGGGCCATCCAATATTCAGATTTGAGTCTCACATAAAGAAAAGGCAAGAAATAAGAAGCCATTAGAGCATGGAGCTAAGTGGAATTATGGGAAATCATTTGTAAAATGCTGTTGGGTTTAGAAGGACCTGTTCTTTTCAATAGACATTTTTGTAATAGGAAACAGGGTAATGGAAATGCCAGCATATTTGAATCCATCTGAATTTCCTTCAGATAAAAATAAAAGGAAAGGGTATAACCTTGCAAATGTATCTTGATCTGATATTATTTTTGCCAGTTAGACAGATATGGGGCCACCAGTCAGCTCGACTCAGAGCTGGCTATCAAATCAGAACTCACTCGTCAAATCCCAGCACTAATCGAGATGATAAAGAGCTACCTTTCGATTAATCCTGCCCTGGACTTTCGACAAAAGATACTGCAGTTTAATTACGGAGTGAAATTCACTTTGTCTGATCTGCCTGTCTTTGCTGTAATGTCATAATATAATCAGCATCACCCCCATCTGAAACACAGGACTGTGAAGTCCAAGGACCTGTGTGATTGGAAGAAATAGAATGATGCTCAAACAACAACCAGCCGCAGTGCGGTAATTATTCAAGCCTTGTTTTCATCTGTATGTCATTCTCCCATTGGCTTGTCATGACAGCAACTGAGAAAAAGATGGAAGAGAGCGTGATTGAAAAGGATATTGACCTGCTGGAATCAGACTAGGTGTGGGAGGGAAGAGCCAAGCTGTATAAAATCTTAAGGCTAATTAAACTTGGTTTTTCTTTAATATGTATCCCACTGGCTGCTACTGATCCCACAAGTCCAAGCTAAACCATTCAGCTGATATGTCTCCCTGCAATTAAAATCTCCCCCTCAGTTGAAACTCCAGTTTTCACTTCTCTGAAAATAATTTATTTTTCTTTTAAAACTGGCAATTACTTGGCAGATTTTTTTTTTTTGTATAGGTCTCAATGTAATTTTTGTAAATTAAACTCAGTAAGAGAAGAGTGTTGCAGATTTTCTGTCAGAGATAATGGCCTTTGGGGGTATCCTTTCTAGGTCTCCATAGACCCACTGCCTTACAAAGAAGTAATGAATCCAGAAATGTCTGGCTTTCCCATGAATTATTACTCCATATTACACAAAATGTTTAAAGTAATTTGCCCTATGTCCTCTAGTTGTAAAGTTGCTGAGCCAGGATTTGAACCAAGAGTTGTCTGACTCTGGGTCATACACTTTTGACTCCACTACCCACCCGCCCTTTATTCTCACTTACTTATGATTAATAACCCTCCAATGATTTATTTAACACATTATTGTTGTGCATCTCCTATATACCAAGCACTGTGCTATACTCCACATATTCATTAGTAAAACTAGGAAGGAAGAATCAGCCAGTATCTATCTTCAAAAGTTTTTAAGTTTGGTGGTTCAGTTGCTTTTGTGACTTTTATGGTAAATTGACATTTTAAATACAAAAAAGCAATTGGACCATTAAGAGCAAATGTAAAATATGAAATCCAGAAGATCTTTTTCATTTGCCTGTTTTTATTCATAGTAATACCATTCTACCCATCACCCCAAAATCTCAGAATCAAGATTCCCAAGGATCTCAGGGTCTTATGACTCATATGTAATCAACCAATCATCATGTTCTATCAGATCTTGTCATATATAATGCACCACCAAGACCCCTAAGCCTATGCTTAACCACTAAGCATAGAGGTTAAGCAGGCAGGCTCTGGAGGCAGATGATCTGGGTTTGAATCCCATTTTGTCACATATTAACTGTGTAAACTTGAAAAAGTTGCTTAATCCTCATCTGTAAAACAGAAACAATAAAGTTACTTGTCTTTTAGGGCTGGCATGAAGATTAAATGAGTTAATCTACGTAAAGCACATAGTCCAGTGCCTGGCACATAGTAGAGGTTTAATAAATATTAGTTACCATTTCTTCCTTCACAATGTCTCGAGAACATTTCATTTTCTTTCCTTTTCTACTAACACTACTAGATATCGCTTGGGTTACTGCAATAGTGTCTCTCTCTCTCTCTCTCTCTCCATCTCTCTCAATACTTCTTGGCTCTCCCTGTTTCTGCCCATTATTCCCAACTATTTATACTACATACTAAAATACCATTATGATGTGCCAGTGCCCTACTTACAAGCCTTTAATAGACCTCTTTTGCCCACAAGATAGTGTCGATTGCTCAGCCCAGTATTCAAGGACTCCCTTTCCATGCCAGGTTCAACCTATCTTTCCAACATTATTTCCTATTGCAATTACAGCTAACTTGTTTATTTGCTGCTCCCAAATATATCTTTCAATTTTCTGCATCCATGACTTTTTTCATGCCCTTCACATAACCGGAATCTTCATATTACTTCCCAAATCTTACACATTTTTCAAAATTCAGCTATATTTCTTCACTGTAGTGAAGTTTTCCATTGTCAGCCTAATAGAAATGGTTTTCTCTAAACCTCTATTCTGAATATCTGAATTGCCTTGTATTATAATTATTTTTGGACATTGTCTCAAAAATTAGATATTAAGTACCTCAGGCACAGGTCATTGTTTGCACAATGGCATCCAGAGAAACTCAAACATAGTAGCTATACAATTCATATATGCCAAACAAATAAGTGATCTGAATTCAGAGTTTTTTCCTTGCTCTCACCACTTTTTCCCACAGATCATTCTGGATTTTTTTTTTTTTCCTGGTGCTTGTCTATACTTCCTTTTGAATATTTTGAAACCTCTCCCTCCTTGATTACCCTCCTCTGACCACTTACTTATAAAGTCTTTCCATTTCACAGTCATCATGCTACCCCCTCCCTCCTCATGTTCATATGGATTGCCAGGATGCTAATGGGTCCTAGTTCCTCTGTTCAAGTTCGTTCTGTACCAACTACATCAATGCTAGAGTGAAACTTGCTTCTCTATTGAACAAAGATGACAGAACCTGCTCTTTTTTACTTCTTGGAGTTGTCAGAAAATCAAAAGCTAATTTAGTGAAAGCATTTTATAAACTATAAAAAGCTCTGTGAGTACAACATATAGTCTATAGTGTCTAAATATTTTCCAACAAGCAAGTGTCCATGTATTAAATATATAGTTAAAAATATCAAAAGTAATGTCTGATGAGCCATATCATATGTCTTGAATCTAAATAAGATATACATGTGTATCTAAGGATTGTACTTCCTACATTCATGTATCTTCTCCTTTTTTCCATCTAGTCTTAGCCCTCTTGTGAGCAACTCACATTATTTGGTCTCACTCTTTCCATCTACAGGGCAAATGGGAGCCTTCCTTAAAAGATCTTCACTGAGAATATTTTCCTTTTTTCATAATTTTTTTTTAGAAATCAGCAAGCAAGACTGATCTTTAACAGACTGACAGGAAGAATCTTAACAGTTCCTAACCATTTCTTAAACAGCATTAAAAATAAATCAACTTTATCCTACACCACAGATATAAGATTGTGCAAATTATTTGGCCATGTGGATTCTTTTGAAAGTTTTGAGTCAAAAACCTCACCAAAGTCAATATTTATAGTATTGCTGTTCAGACATTAGTCTACTGCCTAGATTCAATTTTTTTCGTAGGTGGGTGTTTCTATTTATCAGGGAGTATAATTGATGGACAGTTTGATGATGGCTTGGAACTTGAATCACAGTCCCTAACAACCCAGCACTGCAGGAAGACATCTTTGTTTTCTTCTTATTATTAAACGGAACCAGGACAAGTAGATCAGTCTTCATTCCATTGTTTCTAGTGGGAGGGTGGTACCAGAATGCTCCACCTGAGGTTCACTGCAGGCTGGCAGTGTGGTCCAGCCAGGCTTGTATTGGATAGCTTAAACTGTGTTGATTTTCTTTAAGTGTCCATATTCTTGAAGTGCATACCTTTATTATCCCTGAATTCCTATGGGCATTACCAGTGGATTCATATTCCTATTAATTTTCTTTTCCATGAGGTCTGACCTCTTTGCTCCAAGTTTAGAGATTTTGATGATAAGCAGTAGGTGTCTTCCAGGCTCCTTTCTTGCTTCCCCTCTCCTTTGCCCCTATTCCAACAAACCATCCAGCTGCCACCGGAATACTCCCTCACTTTACTATGTCACAGTCTTCCAAAGGAACCTGATATACCAGAGGCAGCAAAATCTTTCCTCCTTCCTACTGGCCTTTTGGCTCCTGCTTGTTTGGAGTTTTGAGTTAAATTTTTCAAGTTAATATTTAACTCATGAGATAACTGTTTACAAAATTGTTAGTTGATAATCAGGGGTTTTTCCCTGGATTAATATAGTTGAAGTTTAACTTAGTGGAACAACACATAAGAAAATAAATATATGTGTATATAATTAAATAAAAGTATTAACTCTGGGAATTTTGCTGATATGTTCTCATGACTCAAAATGGAATATTTGTTCTAGTCTAGATAAAAGAAGACCTTAGTTATAGGCCTGGCAGGCTGACTTTGTGGAAGAATTTAAGCAGAAAGGGGAGGCAGAGTTTACTCCTAGATGGCAGGTAACTTGCAAATAATGGGAACATCCTATTTTTCTTAGGAAAATGCCCTTTATTCATATTCCTGGTAGTATCACATTCAAAAGAAGTTGTTGGGATTCTCTCCAAATAGTGTATTTGAATAATTTTTGGCTTTGATCAGCCCTGTGCCATCTTACAATATTTTTGTGTGTCATTGACTTTATATATTACATCATGATCAAAACTTGGATTCAGACATGGGGTGAGAAATCACCCTGTTCAGGTACTGCCCTCCAGCTGCTTTCATAAGTCAAGAAGGACTGTTTCTTCTCCTGAGACAAAGAGCTCTATCTGATGATTGCTAAAGTATATCTTAAAAAGAAATCTTCATGCTTTTTCTAGGATTCAGGGGTACAACCTAGCACTGAAACCATATTCAGGTTACTTTGGATTATTTGGGAATGGTTTTCATCTTTACTTCTTATAACGTAGACCTCAAGGAACAGTTGTTAGAAGAAACTGGATAGAGCAATTAAATTAATCTGGGAGAACTATGAGGTGTTGCATGTATGTGACTTTCAAATTTAATATGGAGGTCTCTGAAATTCTGAGCCATTGAAGACACTCTGTGTTTTGCCCATATGTAGAAATCTGTCCATTTGGCAAGTTTCTAGGTAAAGGATCATTTATGGATATTCTAAAGCTAGTTGCTACTAATTTTTGCAGCAAGAATAAACAACCTTCAAGCCAAATCAAGAGATAGATTTTCTGCTCTATTCTTCATTTCAAAGTCATAAAGCCAGACATTCAAAACCTAGAATCTCACAGGCACCTTCTAAGAGTTGATTGTTTTGCCAAATATGCTGTCTTTATCCCAAATCAGAAATAACTTGAGGTTGAATTACTAGCAACAGATTTCAAATTTGATGAGACTTAAATAGGTTTTAAGTGCCCAATAAGGTAGTAGGAAAAGTTGGAAAGAGAGGTGTCCCAGAAGATAGCCACAGTGTTTAAAGTAAGAGGAAGTGGCTAACCATGTTAAATTGCTGCTGAGAAGTTGAGTAAGATGAGAATGAAAATGTGACCATTGGATTTGGCAACAGCAGATGCGGTAAATAGAATGAATAAAAGTCTCATTGAAATAGGTTGAGGAAAGAATAGAAAGTGAAGATATGGTAATAGCCAATATAAACAATTATTTCAATATATTTTGCTATGAAAGGAATAAGGCAAATGGGAAGCAACTGAGAGAGACTTGGGATCAAGAGAGTATCATCAAGATTTGCAAAGTATGGTAGTTTTTTTTGTCTTGTTTTATGTTTCACATTTGTTTGTTTAATCTGCTTCCTCAGTTGAAAAACAACATGAATAAGAATCAAATCTAGAGTAAAAAGAAATATGGAAAAGGCAAAGCCAGTCTGGTAAAATGTGAAAGGTATTGGTTAATATTCATCAGATCTGGGTTCTAGCTCAAGTTCTGCCAGCTGTTGGTAAAATTACCCTAAATAACATTTCTGTGACTGTCAGTCTAGTTATTTATTGATAACATCTTAAGTTCATTTATGGTATTCTAATTCTATGAAAGGAAAAAATTATAAGACATATTTCAGAAATCTCTCTCTAGTAGAAATAAAATTTATACCATTTTTAACCATTTACAAAGCACCATATTATTTCAAAAGAAATCACATCTTGCTAATTAACCCTCACAAGACTGTTACAAGGTAAGCGGTTATATTCATTTATTTAACAGATAAGGAAACCAAGGCTCTGAAAGAGCAAAATCATACAGTGTGCAGACAGCAGAGGCAGGGCTTTAAACCCAAATGTTCAGAATATATTTCAAAGTTCTTCCCACCATGCAGTGCTCTCCCTCTACTTGTCCTGTAGGCTTTTGTTTTGTTTTGTTTCTTCCTCTCACTCTTCAGTGAATGCACTTTTTTTGTTTTTTGGTTTTTTTTTTTTTTTTCATTTCTGGTCCAGGTTCCCATTATTTTTCTTTCTTTCCATTCTACTTTCCCCAGGGCTTTCTGGGTATGTCCACCTCCCTAAATATCTGCATTTCTTCTTAAAACAGAACGAAGTGCCCAGGGTTTGGTGGTTCTATATTAAGAGCTTAGGAAGAACAGCCCCACACCAAAACAGTTTACTAGTCTAGTGAAATTTTGTCTCAAACAGCCCATGGAAAATCAATGCTCTGACCACAATGACCAGTGTTAGCAGTGGAAACTTCATAGTATCTCGTCCTTTGGGCTCATAAGCTTTTAAAACCAGAGAATGGAAAGGGAAGAGCAAGAAGGTACTAGGAGAAAATGGGAAATGGGAAGGAGGAGAAGAGGTGGCACAGAGGGGTACAAGTGTTGCTTAGTGTAGGCCCTGCAGACCAAAAATTATTGTGTTTCTAACACTATTGATTTTTTTCAGCAGCTGATATTTCAATCTGGGTGCAGTGTGTCTGTGAGTCTACGCACACTGTCAAGAAGAAATATGATAGTGTCTTAAAAGATTAATAATATCGCTGGTCCTCTGGAGGCCTGTCTTAATTCACTGGCCTGTTCCCTGGCATGTACTGTAATTTATCTAGTCTGATTTGAATAGCAAATGGCAATCGGCTGCCATTAGGGAAATGGGCATCATTCTTATTGATCCAGCATGGGCTGGATTTTATTTAAGGAGAACTGCAAAATGTTATTACCTTCAGGAAGAAAAACCGAAAAGGGAGCTTTTCCTTTGTGTATTTTGGAAGTGTTCTACCTTAAAAACGGGGGGATGGATTGTGGATTTAGGAGAACAGAGGGAGATGATGATCCTATTGTGTGAACAAGGACAAGTACAGACTGTTTTCAGCCTAATTGTTTACCAGCAGAAAAGAGTGCTCATGATTATGAGAAAGAGGCCATGGGCCTCAGAGGTTAGAACATCGGAGAGTTTGTCAGATCCGACCTGTTTCATTGTACAACTTTGTGACAAGCCACTAGTTGCTTAGAATCCATTTGTCAGTCTGTAAAATGGGCTAAAAAAAATCTACTGGCTGTATGTAAGGTTTACTTAGTGTTTGTTTCACATCCTGAGAGCTTTGGATAAAGGGTGATGTGGAATAAAACAGAAAAATCAGAGGGTCTATTTAACATTGGGGGGTGGGGTTTTAATATATATTATTGCTCTTCACTTAGCTCTCTTGAAGGGACATGTTATGCGCTGAGTGAAGCATGACGAACTAGCCTCATAATTCTCATTAAACATAATGGGCATCTCTCAGGTTAACATTGAATATATTGACTTTAATGTTCACCTGTTAGTGGCAAATCTAAACCTGCGCTTTTACCTTGTTGTACAGAATCAAGGAAAGCTGGCAGCATTATGGTGGCAAATGAGGGAGACAGTCAGATCCAGTCTTTCTGCCTGCCCCCTACCCTCTTTGCCACAGGGATAGGGGCGGAGTGTGCCATTCCAATCAGAGCTTGTTGGAGATGTGCTGTGAAAGAGCACACACATACCCTAATAACCTCCGTTAGCCACCCCAGGAAGGGAAAAAGGTGTGACAAAGGTGGCTAGAGGAAGTGCTCATTTCTACTGAAATTCTTCTCCATTCCACCTCGGGTTGTTATGGAAAGAAACGATAATGTGCTACAGGAAATGGCCAAGTATAAAAGCAATAAAATAAATTGAAAATGACTTTGTTTTTTTGAACGGCAGTAATTGCTATATGTTGTGATGTTTGCATAAGGAATTAGTTAATGTGTAGCAGAATGGCATGTGATACTTTTTATTTGCCTGATGACTATAGTCTGTGAGTGAATGACTTATTAAGGTTAATAAAGAAAAATTTGCTTGTGACTTGTAATGATCCAATTGCTAGAATTTAGCATCCCCTTATGCATTGCTGCTTAAAGGGGAGAAGGAAAAAAAAAAAACCCACACATTAATGGCCGACTGGCTATGATTTTTTATAGTGGTGTGAGAACAAACAATGTCTTCTAAATTGTTGGTCTGTCTATCTTTCTGCCTGCCTGGGCAGGAACGTTATGGCTTTCTTAATTCTCCTGTGTGATTTATCATCCTAAATTCATTGTTTTGCATAACTCTGCTCAAAATGAAGAAATGTCATTATTTTGCAGCGAAAAAGTTGTCATTTGCATAATGCCTGCCATTAATTATTGTGAGACTAATGCAGTTGTTGATATTTTTAGGGCACAGTGGTACAGCCTGCACCTTGTATAATGTCATTCTGAAAACATTGGTAGTTAATAGGTGCCACAACATTGCACAAATGGAAAAGAAGATGATGAAGAAGAAGGGGACACAATGGAACAGGCTGTGATCTTTATTTAGCTTTTTTTTCTTTTTTTTCCTGAAATGCTTGGTGAGGAAAGACTATAAAAGGAAGCGCGAATAGAGCAGGGAGAGCTGTGACATCCAAGAGAACAAAGGGATTGAAAAGCAGAGGTTTTTTATTTAGGATGAATTAGTTTAACCTGGGTTCTAGCCAGTTAAATGGAGGAAGTCATGTCTCCTCTGTTTTGGCTTGCCTACTTAACCAAAGCTCTGAACAGAATGTAAGTTTGGGCTTCCTTAAACCATCAATTAGGATAAGAGTTTGCTCTGAAACATGCTCATCTCGTGGAAGAATTCCCTTAACTGGGCACTTGGTCAAAGTTAAGAGGACACACCACAGTTTCATGGAAGACAGCTGAAGACTATGATTTTCAGGTTTAGATTAATCAGTCTTCTGTACTTCACGAATTTTGGCAATTATATCTGGAGCCCATAGCTTTTCTCTCCTGCAAAAACCAGAGGAATGCGGTAGCAGTGTATTAGGGTGACATTTTTTTTTACCTTCTCTTCCTTGCAATAGAACTAACTTTTGCATCTGATTCTGTAGGGCAAGAGCCTACCAAGGCTTTCTATTTCACAGGTAAATGAAAGTCAGTTATAAAAATTCAATCAGAGATGAAAATCATTACACTGAGTCTAGGAGGCATAAATATTACAAATGTAGGTAACTGTTGATCTTCTTAGTCATGGGAGCTTAAAACAAAAACAGACTCACATCAAATAGAATTTTTTTCCTAATTTAGCTGTTTCATGGGTATTATAAGTTTAGATGTTTCTTCTTTATCATTAAATTTAAAAGACACAAAAGAAATGGAGCCTTGAAGGTAGGTCTAGTTGCTAAACTGACCAGAGATATTTAGAAAGAAGACATTGCCCTTCAATATTTAAAATCTCACATTGTAAACTCTTGGGAAAATGCAATATTTTTCAGACTGAAGTCCAGATTCTGATGGCTATTCTTTGCCCAAAGACTGATTATTACTCTTTTGGAGCCTCTTAAAGCCAGATGATGCTGTGAGGGGGCCACAGAATCTGGAGGAGACAGAGGAGACCACAAGGGTCTGTCCCAGTTTGTCATAATAAATACCTCAGCAGAATTTGGGCTGAGATAGATTTTTAGATCTCACCTTGGTTTATGGAACTTAATCTGCATGTGTTCAGTTCTGGAATATGTAAAAACACACATTCTGAGTTAGGAAAATTTTAATTCCCCACAGTGACATCACCATCATAAATTACCACGTTTGGGATTGTTAAAAACAGATGAACCCACGCGTCAATCGAGACCAGTCTCCATTGCTGCGTCTCACTTTTCCCTTTCTTCTTAAGAGATGGAAATTGTCCTAACATCCAAATATTCTTTAACTATGATAAAATCAATACAAGCATACAATTTTAAAACATAAGTCAGAGGGCCAACATAGGAGGGAAATGGAGAGAAAACGAAAGAAAGGATTTGCACTTCATATGGTGTACTAAGACAAGGCTAATTCTTCATCCTCTTGTATTTGTAGCCTGGTAATACCTAGTTATCTATTTTATATTCTACAGCTATATATAAATCCTACATATAGATACATATGAAATCTGATGATTAAATTAGCAAGCTGTACTAGTCACCTTGGCTAGCCCAGAATTTCCCTTTTTTTTTTTTTTTTTTTGTGGTATGCGGGCCTCCCTCTGTTATGGTCTCTCCCGTCGCAGAGCACAGGCTCCGGACGCGCAGGCTCAGCGGCCATGGCTCACGGGCCCAGCCGCTCTGCGGCATGTGGGATCTTCCCAGACCGGGGCGCGAACCCGGTTCCCCTGCATCGGCAGGCGGACGCGCAACCACTGCGCCACCAGGGAAGCCCCAGAATTTCCCTTTTTTATCCTTGACAATCCCACATCCCAGGAATCTCCTCAGTCTCAGGCAAACCAAGGCAATTAGTACCCTAATCATGATGGATACTCTTAAGGCATTTGACTTAATGGTTGTATTATATATTTCATCTGATATTTGAAAAGACTTTCATATTTAGTGAACAGACTGCTGTTAGGAACCCTTTTTTTTTTTAAACATCCATTTGCTAAAGCATTTTACCTAACCGTAAGAGAGAGTTAAGAGGTGTAGATTTTCATGCATTGAGTGTCTAACACTTTGATCAGCAATATTCCGAAAAGTTAGCAGTCTCATAGTAAATAATCAGAATCAGCTCTGATCCCCTGTGTTGAGGAAATAATTTTAGAGCTCAAGTCTTCCACAGAAACAGGGTAGGAATCCATATGTTAGTTGGCATGATTTTCATCACCTAACATCTGATAGTGATGTCACACTGGCATTCTTTAATACTCACTGATTCCTGCCAGGACTTCGAGTTTCTTTATCCTTTGCTTTGGAATTTTTCTCCTTTTACAGTTAGATGCCATGCTAAGAACCGGCGATGCAAGATAGATAATACATGGTCCCTCACAATGAGTTTTTCAATCTAATCTACGAAGGGATAAAAGACTGCAAGAATGAATTTTATATATCATATGTCTAACTGAGGCAAGTGCTTTATTCACTGAGATTAGTTAACACCATCACAAAGCTTAGACATAGAAGAGCAGCACTTAAAATTCTGTTATTGTATGTTTCACAGATCAGTTTGTTCATTTGTTTAATAAACATTTATTGGAACCCTACTATCTACTCAGAA
This sequence comes from Physeter macrocephalus, assembly GCF_002837175.3. NCBI lineage: Eukaryota > Metazoa > Chordata > Mammalia > Artiodactyla > Physeteridae > Physeter > Physeter macrocephalus. The sequence continues at coordinate 99,474,790 of NC_041214.2, forward strand.
ATGTTCTGAACTTTTTGGACACAGAGAGCAGTTGTACTTGGTACTTTCACAATAAAAGGATGCCAAACTTCCCCTCCAGATTGGAAGTCCCTCAGGCACAAGATCGCCATGTCAGCATCCCATGCCAGTCTAAATCACCAGGGTCAGTTGGGCTGGGAAAACTATTCCCTTTATAGACTCGGAGATAGTATTTTTAATTAACTATCTTATTTGACTGTATTCTGAGAACAGTATTCTAAGACCTGAGCTGTAACATGTAAGTGGCCTGTGCAGTGAGATGGAAAGAACAGAGACCTCTGGGACAATCTAGAGCAGCCACTACATAATGCAGAACAAAGATTTTCTATTAAAGTTGATGTGACTGGGGTGAGATTGATAAGTACTGGAACATTTTAGCCATCCACTTATTCATTCAGTCACTTAAGATCTATCAACCACCTGTAATGTTTCAGGCATTATTCTAATTATGGGGAATATAATGAGAAATTTTAAAAGTCCCCCATAAGACTTACTTTGTAGTGAAAGGAGAGTGTCGATAATTAGGTAAGCAAAAATGTATCATTATAAATAACGATAAGATCAGGCAAAAATAAATAATGCAGGGTAAGGGGGTAGAAAATAGGGATAAGTAATAGAGAAAATGATGTTTGAAATAAGGTTAATAGGGAATGTCTCGCTGAGCAGGAGACATTTGAGCAAAGATTTAAACAATGAGAAGAAGCTAAGCATGAGGTGATCAGGAGGAAGAGGATTTTAGCAGAGGGAATAGATACTGTTAAGTAAGAACAACTTTAAATATTCCAGGAAGAGCATGGTAAAACCTGATGGAAAGTCATAAGAGAGTTTTTTAAAGGGTGTGCGATCTGATTTATAGATTAAAGAGCTCTCTGGCTACTCTGTGGAGAATAGACCTAAGGGGGCAAGGGTGGAGCAGGAAGACCAGTTAGGCGTTACTGTGGTAGCCGAGAATGAGACCGGGCCATGGCAGTGGAGGGGAGGAAAAGTGATTCAATTCTGAATAACTTGGCGGTAGTTTGAAGGCAGTTGCTGAGGGGCTTGATGTGGTGTAGATTAGAAAAAAACACATCAGGTGTGATGAATCACAGGTGTTTGGCCTGAGCAACTGGATGAATGGCAATATCAGTAACTCCATGGAGTTGGGTGCTATGGGGATAGGGAAGAAAGGGCAGATTTAGGGGCAGAGAGATAATTATGAGTTAATCTGGGGACATGTTGACTTTGAGATTCTTATCCAAGTGAAGAAACTGAGTAGGCAGTTAGATATATAACTTAGGAGCCCAGAAGAAGGATTAGGGCTGGAGATGCAAACCCTTTTTTTTTTCAATCTCTACATCAGCATTATTTTTAGAATGTAAGCCTACAGAATGCAAGGAATGGACAGTGAACAGTTTCTGGAGGTAAATGTACACACCTGTGTTATTTGATGATGAATATACAGGTGCTACTTTCATTCGTTCTGCTGTCTTTGGAAAGTCCCGGATGTGTATAGCAAAGAGGTACCAACAGAACCATATGAACACTTCCTGAGGACACATATGGTTTATGATCTCACTGGGATGTAAGACAAACATAACTTATTGTTTCCATGATGATGTAAGACAGAGGTGAAACACATTTTCTGTAGTTTATTAATGCGAGTGGAATTAGTGTTGAGTTAGAAGGAGAGGTAAAACTTGAACCCAATTTTGGAACTGGGGAACACTTAAACAGGCAGGAAGGAGCAGGCAGGGCTTTCCAGATAGGGAGAAGTCAGGAGCAGATGTAGAAAGGTATAAATTAACTTTCCTTTTAGCCGGAAAGCAAGGATGGAGAACAAGGAGACTGGCTGGGCAGGAGCAGAATTTTTGTTTATGAATTTGAGATGAATTTATTATAATGGTTGAACTTACCCAGTCACATTGGCCCTCATCTCTAGAGTATTTCAAAATCACTTTTAGAGCTTAAAAATGTGGGTGCCTGGGTATCACTTCTGGAAAATCTGATTCCATAGGTCTTGGAAGGGCTGTAGCATTTGTTTTTTTTCATGGGGAGCTTCTTCCAGGGCACACCTCCTCCCTAAAGCTGTGATTATTTACTAGAGTTAATAGTCCTGCTGGACTCCTAGGTAGCTCTGTCTCCAGTCACCATGCTAGTGTGGGCTCTCATGCTGGCTCTTCTTGTTTCAGAATGTTTATTTCCTTACTTGCACAGAAGTTAAGGTTTGTAGCTTTCTCTGTCTTTAGTTTATGCTATGGGCATAAATTGAGGTTTTATTTTCTCTCCTTGTTAATCTACATTACTTTTGGAAGATATTTGGAGGGTTCAAATTTAGTTTGCTGCCATTATCCAGTGGGAACCCAGAAGCCTACAAATTGATTTCAAGAGTAACTCCCTGTCTTTGTAAGTGGTTGCTACACTATCGTATATCATGGACCTAAATTTATAATCCCACAGACCCTACCTACAAACTTGTGATGCTTCACTTTAGCTATTTGAAATTGCCATAGTGAGATCAGAAACTCAGGTTTCAGAAAAGTCTGTGTTTTGAATTCTAATGAAGCCTCTAAGTTTGGCTGTCAGATATTATTGTTATTGTTTTTATTATTATTATTTTATTTAAAGGAATAGTGACTGAGTTTCCTCAAGTGCTGAGGATATGTTTTTGAGATACACATGGCACAGTAAAGAAATTCTAAGGAGAGGTTCTGGTGAGATCATTCCAGATCCAGGGGTGCTCCAGGAACCTTTGTGGCAGGAGTTCATGGAACTTTCCTATAGTAGACTAAATATCATGGCTTGGCATTTCTCCACATTTCTGCCTAATTTTCCTTTAGTATTAATAGAATGTATATCCTTTTCCTGCTTTTTATAACTTGGAGCCACCTGTGAGCTGTCACGGCTCCTCCGTTTTCTTCCTACTTTATGGTCCCTTGCACAATCATCTATGGCTGGGTATGGGTGTGCAGATGAATAAAAGTTGTGGAAGGGGTAGTATCTCTTACAAGGAGCTGTCAGTATGAGAAGTACAGGGATTATTACATCAAATACCACAGAGGGAATTAGACTGCATTGAACTAAGCTCCTCCTTTTTTGACCAAGCCTGTGATGATATTTTCTGAATGGTTGATTCTGTATGTTTCATTTATTCTCTATAGCATCAGCATCTATTAAACAATGTAGCACTGGTGAAATAAATGAAAGAGTTTGGAAATCCTAAAGGGCGTGTTATGCTGTGGTCCTAAATAATATAACTTAATGATATTAATTGCTGTTACAGAGCCTGAATTGAAAGAAAAATTTAGGACTTTAGGATAAATAGGTACAGCAGCTCTGTTCTAATTTTAAGATTAACTTACGGGCCATTGGAATTCTTTCTAAGGCGAAGTCTAAGACAAAAATCTTAGGGCTATTAAAGATTTTGATTCAAGAAGTAAAGGATCTATTATAACTACATAGTCTCAAACACTAAAAATTTTAGAAAGCAGCCTATACTCTCTCTAAAAATAGGAGAGAGAAGACTACTAGGGACAAAATGCCTATAGAAAATAACTTTTTAGGACTTTAGGGAAGGAAGGTTGGTGTAGATTAATATTTTAAGTAATATTTTGCTGTAAAATTAATTATGAAAAAGTTCAAAATAAACAAAAATTACTTAAAATTCCTCTGTCCAGAAACAATGAATTTTAGTGTTTTCATATATATTTTCCAGTCTTTCCATTATGTGTGTACACATCTATCATTTCTTAAACAATATTTAACTTAGCAGTACTTACTTATACAATAGATCAACCTTTACATATTATTGGTTAGTATGCCTTTTCATTTATTAATATACCAAAAACATTTCTTCATGTTACTAAGTAGTATTCAAAATATTATTTTTAATAGCTGCATAGTATTCCAATATATGGATGTACTATCATTTATTTAATCAACCCTCTATCGTCAGACAAGGTTTCCAGTTTTTCAAAGTTGTGAGTAAACCATGGCAAGCACTCGCTTCTAAATCTTTGTGCAGATCTTAGATTATTTCCTTTAGATAAATTCCTAGATGTGAAATTTCTGGATCAAATAGCATTTTATATCTTTTAAAGTTTTTCATGCATATTGCTAAGACAGTCTCCTGAGAGTTGTACCAATTTCATTCTGTCTGTAGTAACATCTTAAAGTTTCCTTCCAAAAGAAACTTGATTTAAAGCTGTACCGTTGCTCTTCTCTGAGTCCTATCTGGTCCACCAGTTATAGCAGACTCAATTTAACTCTTCCTTTAAGGTTATACCTAAACCTTTTTTTAGATCATTTATGCTATAAATGAGACAGTTTAAAGAATATAATTTGACAGTGGGATTGGAATGTGTTCCTATCTTATGACTGCTCTGTACAAGTGTTCTGTTTACCTGGATAAAAAACAGACCAAAAAAAAAAGAAAGGAAAAGAAAACACCTGTTTATTTGGACTGATTGAGCACTCTAGGCACTGACCTGAACATGCAGGTGACATGAGTCCTGCCCTCTGAGACCATACAACTCCATGGACCATTATTCATAAGGCATTATATGAATTGTGGGCTTCTAGGACAATGCCCTATTATTAAAGTGCTTGAACCATATGGTACAGGCAGACTACAGAATACTTGTGATCCACCCTTGCAGGTGGATTGTGTGACTAAGTCTTAATATTTGTGGAGTCTGAGAGAAGGAAAAGTGCAGCTATCTGTTTCAACTCTAGAATAATAGTGAAAACTCAAGGAACTCCTGCAGTGGGAAATAGACATAAGTGGTAGACTAGAACTAGGTGATGGGTTGAGGAGAGAAAAACATCTACTTATTCCCATTTCTCCTACCATGTCCCTTCCTACTTCCAAGGGAGTCTGTGCCACTGATAGGAGGCCAGGTTCCTCCATGTAATAGCTTGCTTGGGGTTTCTGAGGCTTTCGAAACTGCTTAGGGGAAGGGTGTGGTGTGGATAGAAAGACTATTTTCTTGTGAGGACAATGGGGCAATATTTGTAATTGGGTCTTTCATTAGTAATCAAAAAGGCTGTGTGGTGGACCTGGGCCCTCCTGTAGCGCTGGAGTTCTGGAGTGCAGTTTGTCACTAGGCAAAGTGGTTTGATGGGGGATGGGCATTGCTTGACTGAGAATTAAAGAAGTGAGAGTCTCTACTCCACTGTTTGGACCAAAAAGGCTTTCCCACAGTTACTTGTTTCGCTAAAAATGGCCTGAGTTAGAGGGACAGTTGTAACAGTGATATAAAAGTTCCAAAGAATCCCTCTGAATAGATATGCACACATTTAGAAAATGCATTTAGAAAATGCATAATAAATGACATATAGTGAAAATGTAAACAAGCCATTTAATAACATTTTAATGCTTGATTCTGATCTCTTAATTAAAATGTGCATAAAAGAAAACAATAGTGGAACATCTGTGTGTGTTATTGGGATGGCAGGATTTATGCTGCACCCTGGGCTTTTTTGTTCACATCTCAGTGTGCATGAACATGGGAGAGTTTCCTCTGTGAGGCATAGTTACCCGTTTGAGCCACACAGAGTCTGTGTTCCCACCCACCTTCTCTTGGCTGTGGTTGTCTCTCCTTTCCTTTCCTCTTACATTAAGTACTGTATGGCTTGTTATCTGCTTAAATTAAACTACTCTCATCATTTGATCTGAAAGCCACTCTTCACTCCACCCCTATAACCTGAAACCCTGACCTAACCCTGACTCAGCCCTGTTATCTCAGCAGATGTACACAGCATTACCTAATGTTTCTGGCCTCGGTGCATAATCTCAAAGAGCCTTGGGGAAAGCATGGCCCTTTGTATCTGTGACCTTGCATCAGTTATTATTCAGCTGGACACTATGGGGTTTAGATGTTAAAGACAGAAATTCTACTCACTCCTGCTGGTGAATTTTTTTATTATAATTCATTTGGGGGATGTATCTCTGAGCTTCATTTTGCCCAATTGTTAAATGAGAGTACTAGCCATCACGAAAGTCGAGGGTTATTAAGTACTTTAAGATCTTCCAGTGAAAATGTTACTCCTTGAAATGCTTTTACTTCTATCATTAGTTGGAACATACTTGATCACCAAAAAGTTTATCTTTGATTAAATGAACATAAAAAGTGCCTCAGAAGAATTCTGTATCAGATCTACAATAGAAAGTCGCAGCCAAAAGGCCTTCTTAAACATATAATAATTAATATTTAATGCCCCTCTTTATGAGGAGGACATTGCACTGGGACTATCTCTAATCCTCACAATGTTCCTGCAAAATAGGTGGTTTTATTTTTCATTCCACAGGTGATGAAACTGAGATTTAGGGCTGTTTAAGTGATGTGCCTAAATTTATATTGATAATAAGTGGAAGAACTGGGATTCATACTCAAGTCAGTCTCTCTCTCAAGGTGATAATCTTTCCACAACATCAGACTCCATTGTATGACAGCTCCCATTTCCTGTACACCACATCGAGATGCTGCTGTTCTGAAAGAGTTAAGTGAAATGTACCCTGTTTGTGACAAATGTCTGAAACTTGTTTTTATAACTTGGATGTAATTCACAAATAAAGAGTAATTATCAATATGTCACAGATGAAGAGCTGCATATATATGGATCAGTGTAATTTCTGTTCCTTGGCTTACGGATGCAGTATGCCCCAGGGAGTTTCACAAATCCACATGGCATCTCGTAGTACTGGGTTCTGTGTGAGATGAACAAAGTGTAAAACTCCTGTGTGTTGGGATCGCTCAGGACTGGTTACTAGCTGAGGAAATTTGTGTAAAATTACCTTACCATATGTAGACATAGTTTCTTTTCTGAATTTGTTCTAGACACTTCAGTGGGGATGAAATACCAATTATTGGTGCTAGCTTTGTATTTTTTGATGAGTGTTTGTTTTGGAAGTGTTGCCCCAGGAGAGGAGGAAGAGGGGGTGTGGTTCTTTCTTCCTTTTGCTATCTTCCCTTTGCTTGCTCGTGCCTCTATTTCCCATCTGATTCAATTGTATCAGTTTGCTGTGGTCCTTTGATGAAAATGACATAAAATGTTCACAGACTAGAAGTTATTAAGACTTTAAATCACATAAGACTACTCGTGGGGTACTTTTTTCAGACGCAATTTTGCCTATTTCAGCTTTCTAGTGGTGGATATGTGCTACATACTGGGGATGTGTAACTTATACCTGTTCCACCCTTCTTTACTTTTCTTAGTCTGAGAGAATTTCTGCTTTAGGCTTGTTATATATCCTGAAACAGACCAGTTATTAGATTTGTATGATGGTTAGGCTTGTGGGCAGGAGGGGAGGTTCATAGGACATTGAGGTGTGTATTAAAGAAAGCATTATGATCTAGTGGAAAAGACATGGGCCTCGGAGTATCACAGGAGTTCAGCTCTTTTGCTTACAAGCTGTGTCACTTTGGGTGAGTTATTAACCCACCAAGCCTCAGATTTTTTTATCTGTAAGGTGAACATGAATAATAATACCTACGTTTTGAAGATATTGTGCAGATTAAATGAAATAGCACATTTAAACAGTTGGAACAGTGCCTGACCCTCAGTGAATGTTGGTTGCTTAGATTTCACGCAGCAAGGAAAAGAAAAACTAGAAAAGAGTGGAAGTCAGAAGATGATACTGTGTTTGAGAAAAATGTTTTCATCACTTCAATTCAGCGTAGCACAAGAGTGTCTAGAAGGCAGAGACTCTGGTTCTATTTCCAGCTCTGCCACTAAAAAGCTGTGAAATCTTTGCTCTTAGCCTCTCAGTGTCTCAGTTTCCTCGTCTTTAAAATGAATAAATCAGAATGAATGCTGTCTATTTAGTTATATAGTTTTGCCTTCTGAATATTTTTCTCCTTCCCAGAGTAGTCTATGGCTGTCACTCAGTGGTGTGTAAGCCTCAAAGGCCAACAGCCAAGTATTTAGACAGGCCTATTGTTGAGCTATTCTTCTCCCTGTGCAACTATGTTTACATGTACATTTATGTTCTTTGTATATTTTTCATGTGTCTGAGTATTTATGCACCTGCATGCTTGTTGAAGTAAGCACACTAGCATACATTCATACATTTTTGTGGATATGTGTGTTTATATATAACCTATATATATATACAGTATGTGTGTATATATATAAATATATGTCTGTGTGTATGAGAAACAGATGCACTGTAGGCAGATAAAGCAGATAAATATAGATCCAAATAGAAGCAAAGCATATAAATATAGACGTTATATAGAAGCAAGCAGATCAGCACCATTTCATTATTGCTGGAAGTCTTTGTAATAAAAGAGGTGAAAATCAGTAACTGACATTGAAATTATTGATTGAATGACACTGTCAGATCAGAAGGCATGGTGTAAGGTAAGAAAATAACCTTTCCTACAGCTTTGAGGAGCAATTAGCAGGAAGATTTGTTACTTTTAATTATTTGATTTATGAAAGTTTTTAGATGCTATGTAGTGTGATGTTTTTAAAAGTACAGATATATCACCTTTCCTAAAAATACTACCAGACAACAAAAAAATAATACATAAGAAAAGAACACCTGTTCCAATCCTGAGAAAGGACTTGACAAAGGTCCTCTTTATAGACTGTGATTGGCAGCTCTTTCCTGTTTCTGGGTATGGACAGATGAGTTAATTTCATTCTATGTCATTTTTCACAAGCCCCCTGAAGTCTTCAAGGAAACCAACCTAAAGGAGATATTTTAAGTATAAGGCCAAAGTCAGCATTGTTAAGTTATTTTCGTGGGGATGCTTGTGACTGTGCTTAGTGAGTATGTTGTGTGAGTAAAACTGGGCTTCCATCTGTTACTTTCATGTCACTGTTTTCACCAGTCAAAATAACTGGTTGTGAGTTTTTGCTTTATTTTGTTTTGTTTTCGTGGGGAGGGTATTCTGAGTTATTTTTAGCAGGTTCGAGTTAACTGGGCAATTTTTTTTAATGTTGCAAGTTATATCTTGATCATATGTTTAAATACTATATGAAAATAAGGAGTGCCTCCTCTTTCCCCCACATCTCACCCATTTCCCTCAACAGATCATGTGTCTTCTTCAGTGTCATTATAAGAACATCCAGAGAAGCTAAATTTTGAAGAAAGTCCTTGAAATTGTGCAAATGCAAATCCCGCTTTTGCCTCACACCACAAAAGTGTCAGAGTAATTGTCATCGCTTTTCCTGTTAATCAGTTTACTATTGCTTTTCCTTATAAGGATGGGAAATGGGGGCCCAGAAGGTGGTCTAGTTCTCTTCTCTTTTGTGCTTCTTCTAAGCCAGAAGCTAGTGTTTCTTCTTGCTCTCAAACAAATTGGGACTTGAGGGAGAAAAGGAGGGAAGGACAGAGCAAGAAGGACTCATTAAAAATTGAGGAATAAATTAGTGCTGCCTAAGAACTGTTAATTCTTCCTTTCACATCTGTTTGGCTGCTATTACTTTAAGTTCCTTCACCAAACTATGATTTTAAAAATATATTAAGAAAAGTGTCCCAAAAGTCTTGAGAATAGTACATCTAACACACACACACACACACACACACACACACACACAATAATACAGTTGTGAAAGATTCATTCCAAAAACCTGTATTGTATGAAAAATGGAGTATATGCTCCATTTTATTATTTTGAAAGAATGCTTTATTGCAATGTGTAAAGTTGGTAAACTCTATAGTACTTCAAAATGTAGACTTTTCAAAACCGCTGTTATTTACTTAATGAGTTCTAATGTTATCTTCAACAAGTGTTTATTCATGAGCATTATAAAATGTCTACATATAAAAGATTCATTATAGAAAAGTAAACTTTTGAAAAATAATCATTTATCAAATTGACATTGTAAAACCCCTTTATCTTTACACACACACATTTTTTTAATTAATTTTTATTGGAGTATAGTTGCTTTACAGTGTTGTGTTAGTTTCTGCTGTACAGCAAAATGAATCAGTTATATGTACACATATATTTCCTCTTTTTTAGATTTCCTTCCTATTTAAGTCACAACAGAGTACTGAGTAGAGTTTGCTGTGCTTTACAGCAGGTTCTCATTAGTTATCTGTTGTTTTTTTTAACATCTTTATTGGAGTATAACTGCTTTACCATAGTGTGTTAGTTTCTGCTTTATAACAAAGTGAATCAGCTATACATATACATATATCCCCATATCTCTTCCCTCTTGCGTCTCCCTCCCTCCCACCCTCCGTATCCCACCCCTCTAGGTGGTCACAAAGCGCCGAGCTCACACACATTTCTTTTCTTTTCTTGTTCTTTGTTTCTTTCCTTTTCTCCTGGCCTAACATGTTCACTGTTTAGATTTTGTCAAGTACTTTACGGTAATTACCAGAAATTTTGGCAAGGAGAAAAAAATTGTATACACACACACACACACACAATGTAGACTTACAGCATTATGACTTATTTAGCTTAATAAATTTTTTAGGATTAAAATTCTGAGGAAAGTTATGTACACACACACACACACGCACACACACACGCACACACACATGCCTCTCCTTTTCTTATTCTTTGTTTCTTTCCTTTTCTCCTGGCTTAACATATTCATTGTTTAGATTTTGTCAAGCACTTTATAGCAATTACCGGAAACTTTAGCAAAGAGAAAAAAAATTGTATGTACACACACATATACACATATACATAGACAGATATATTCAATTGTTAATATACTAATCATCAGATTTTATATGCATTATATTTTTTACCTTTATCCAGTATAAATCTTTAAAGGAATTTTTAAAAACACTTAAATATCTGGTCTGATTTAAAGGTTCCTGGGAAATTGTGTGTTTCTTTACCTATGACGAGGAACGTTTTCCAACTACGCATTTGAAAAACAGGGATTTATCATAGCCAAGAGCAAAGCAAAAATCTATTTGTCCTTAGGAGTCATTTATCCTTCCCACCCCTTACTTGAAGATTTTGGTGGTTCTCATCATTGGTTTAGAGAAATTTTTTTTTGGTTAGATGGCTTCATATTCTGCTCCTGGCTTTGTGGTACATTACATTACGTGTGGGCCTGGGAGTCAAATAAGTCCTTATCCTCCCAGGCACAACTTTTTAATTAGCTCTGTGTCCTTAAGCAAGTTAGCTAACAGCTCTGTAACTAGGTTGCTAATCTATGAAACTTAGGCCAATCTTACTTACTTCACAGGGGATTTGTATTAAATGGGATAATACCAATGAAGGATGTAGCACATAGTAGGTACTCAATAAATGCTAGTTTCCTTCTGGCCTATTAATTTTAATTTATGTCTGGGACTTCCTCCTCCTATCCCTTCTCAACACTGTGGCACAGCATCATACTGTAGACATTATAACCAATACTAGAGACATAGGAGCAAGGAGTTTTTAAAATTATTGATTATCTTATAGCTACCCTGGAAATGGGCTTATGAGGAAAGAGATCTAAGGAAAGCACCAGGAATTTCTGTCTCCTGTAATTGTAATGTTTTCTAGCTAACAAATGGGAGACTTAGCCAAGCTACTGCCAAAATCCTATTCACATCAGTAAAGTGGAATGAAATATCTATCCAAGTAATGTACATTAAGCCCTTTAAAATAATAGAACATCTGTTTATTACCCATTCATATACCAATTTCATGTCCTTCATTCCACAGTGGATGTTGCTCACTTTAACTCACTGTAGATTAGGCTCCTTGATTAGCACCTACTCCTTTTTAGGGAGAGGTGTGCGGTCAGAATCCAGATGTCATTGAAATGGCTGAATAGTTGCTGTACATGTTCTTTGTTAAGGAATATGGAGGAAAAAAAAAAAAAAAAAAACCTCCCACTCTAAGATATCTAGAGCTGCATTTCAGCCTGGAGCTGATCATTTTAGCTGAATTGTAAGCCCCGTAAGAGTTAAGCTTTATAAGGGAAAAAATGACACAACCTAAATGATTCTGGCAGCAATGTCACTGTTACACAGAGACCTTTCTTAGGTCCAAGTTCTCTTTGAACCCCCTCAGACTCCACTTTCTGTGTAACTACAAATTTAGTATGCAGCTTTCTGTCTTTTTTTGGCATTGAGAATTTGGCCAGTATCATTAAACCACATTAAGCCACTAGGATTTCTCTGGATCTCCTCCTGCTTTGCCACAATCAGTCTCAAAATAGTTGTGACTGTGGAATGGAGAGAAAGAAAAGGAAGCAAAAAGGTGACCTGGTGTAGTAGAAAAATGAGTGGTCGGGTCTGGAGATTGCGAGCCTTTGCTCTCTATCTTAGATGAGATTCCTTGTAACACTAGGCCCCAGTCTTCTCTCCAGCAGTGCAGAGGTCTAGACAGCTGTATCACAGGCAAAGCCTCTAGCTATAGTTTACCCCCAGGTTGTCAGTATCTTGTTGCAGTTTAAAAAAACTTACCAAAGTGTATACCAAAGATTATTGTATGGTACTAAATTCAAACTTGTTCTTCCTTTATGATTTCTGAGGATCTCAAAACACATGAACAGAAAATAAATGATTTTTATGAGGAAGAGTAATAAATACAAGTTGGAGAAACAAATGAAAAGTGATAAAAGGGAAGAATTTGAAGTTAGGTATGGGGATAAATGAGTGAGAATCAGAGTAGAAAAGACAATCCAAAGATCTAAAAATAAGAGGAGGAAGAAAAAGAGGAGGAAGAGGAGACTCAGATTAAAGATGGAAAATTAAGTATAAGATAGCTTTGAGGTGAACATTTTACATAATGTAAGCAGTCCAAATCTTACTAAAAAATCTTTTGAAATCTCTCTTTATAGCATTTAAAATAAGATTCACTCTATGCAACTTTGACTTATTCTATGCTGTGGAGAAATGAACTGTGAGCTTTAGGTACTAGTCCCAGATCTGTCTCAGAATATATACCCCTGAGAAAATTACCTTCTGAGCTTCAGAATCTTCGCATATAAAATGAGGGGGCCAGGCACATTCTTATCCACTTTTAAGAATCCATGAAATGAAACAGCAGCATGGTATGATCTGTTGACCTACTGCCAGAATGCTTATTGAAGGCAGTTGCTGAATTAGATGAGATTATACTAATGATCAAAGTTAAAAAGAAAAAAAAAGTTTGGAAGTTTTTACTGATATGTGCATGCTTAGTCCCGGATGAGTTAACAAGATGATAGCCCCACTTTATAAAAAGTACTATGGCTACCATTGCCAAACACACTTTTAGTTAAATCTTCAACTGAAATTTTTGAGAGATTATACTTTCAATTCTTTCTCTTAAGGTCTTATTCTCCAATTAACTGAAAGATGGCATTTCTGACTTTCTAATCCAGAAATATAAAACTCCTGTTTAACCAAGAAAATGGAAATCAGTACATTCTTGGTTGCCCTTCTATTAATTTAAATTTGCATAACCTAATGAAAACTCCACCTGCCTTGCCCTTCAACAAAATGCTGTATTCTCTCCCATTACTAAATGGCTATATTCTTCTCAGTATTTTTTAAAAGATGAATTATGTTGCTATCCCATGACTTTTCCTTTAGAATGTGTCCATGGAAATTAAAATGGACTTTTCTGTGCCCAAGTCTGAAATGGAAAATAGTCCAAAGGGATGGTGGAAATGAACACAAAACTTTGCTGATATTACCAGTATTATAATTTTGTTAAGCTTTTTTTCTAATAAAATGGAACTAAAGTGAACTGATCCCCAAATAACTGTTTGACACTTTATCTACATCATTATGTTGTGTCTACAGCCGAAGCACAGCCTAAGATTTCCTGTAAGTCATTGGAATATATTTTCTGAGGCTTTTCTAGTATACTTTTCCTACAGAGATGTTTCTCCCATAATCATTTTCCTGTTTCAACAAATATTGCTGAGCACAGAGAATGTGCCAAGCACTGTGCTAGGTGCTAGGTATAAACTGTGTGCACATGGCCATCCATCATTAAAGCATCCTTGAAAAATGGATGGAGTGGGCATCTGTTTATTATTTTCTAAGCTAAAATGGATGAAAAGAGAAGATCACTGGATGATCAGAAATGAAACACCAAACTCTTGTTCTTTCCTTTAGATGAGCTCCTGTGATTTTTTTTCTAGTCACCATTTACAAATGCAGATTCAAGAAAGGTACAAGCTCCCTGCCTTGCTCTCTAGCTGGCTGCTAATAAAGAGAACTTCTATTTCTCTTTCTCACGTTAGTGATTGTCCTCAGCCATAGGAGGGCACTCAGGTACGGGACGGTCCTGTGCCTAGCAAGAGAATCAACTTCACCCTTACTTTCTGGCCTCAGCTTTGGGAACTCATTGTATGGCATGGGAAGCACCAGGAAGCCTCAGAGGACTGGAGATGTCTGTAGTCATCCAGATCAAAAGTTAAATTTTAAGTGCTCTCCGTAAGCACAGTATAAGAAATTATTTAAATTTCCTTTACAAGCATGTTCATCAGTTTAGAATCTTTTCTCATTGCCCATTTCTCTGTCGTTGTCCTATATTGGGCTGTTCTGTTTAGCAAAATAATGTGTGGCATATCTTCTTCCAAAGTAAAATAGTGATCTATTCAAAGATTTCTAAACGCGTTCTTCATGCATTTTTAAAGAAGATGGGTAAAACTGAATATATTTCTCTTTGCCCTGATGATATCCCCGTGTGTCTTTCAAATAATATTTGCTACTAGGTAAACTAGTTGGACCATATCATTGGCTATCACAGATACAGATTCCCAAAGGCATCAAGAGAATGACAAATAGGTGCATGTGGAGAAGTCTGACAGTTTAGTGGAATTGCTTTCAAGTAATTTGACACATTAGTACCTTCAGACACTCACCTGCCAGTAATCCTCATTAGAAATAAGATTGGAATATTGGGATCACTAGCTCAAATCTGTTTTCCTGGGACCTGAACAATAACGGAAAGTCAGAGCTACAGGGAATAAGAATGAAACTATTCCAGGCATTAGAATTGTTTCTCTAAATGAGCTCTTTCTCTCTCCCCTCTGTTCAGTCCTCCTCTTTTCTCTCCTTGTTTTTCTCTTTCTCTTTTTTCCTCCCTCCCCTCCTGCTCCTTTCTTTTTAGTGTTCTGAATTCATTAGATGGCATAGTGTAAATCAATAGTAAACGCTAACCGCCTACTCTGTACTCAGTTACGCAACATCACATAACCGGTACACAGAGACAAAAAGGGAAAAAGCACACACAGCCTTTACATTCAAAAGCTCTTGCATAATTTTACTTTTCCACAGCCAAAAAGAAAAAAAAGGAAATAACAGATGGGGAAAACTTACACTTTTTTTTCCCTTTTCTCAGACTGTTGAGAAGGGAGTTAGCTAACATTCACGACCATTTCTAGTTGCCCTGGGCTGCAGCAAAACATCTCATAATTGTCAGTGTCTTAACTGGCTTTAAAACAAGATTGTGTGACCCTCCATGATGTGGTAAATAAGGTAATATAAGACTAAAATTATTCTGAAGTGTTTAATGCTTTTTTACTTATTTTGTGAAAAATCAACAACATTTAAAATATGAAGTGAATTTTAAAATAGAAAGGATAAGGAAGACAGCTGTGTGTGTGTGTGTATGTGTGTGTTTTCATTTGAAATGTATCCTGATGTAATATTTATGTAAAAAGCTGGTTATATAAACCCTGTCTTTCTCTTGCTTTTTACTTTGGGAGCTGTATAAAGCTCTACTGTTTTTTTTCTCATGACAAAGTACATTCAAACCCCAAAGTCTTAAGGAAAGAGAAAAACATCTAGATGCTACAGCAGAGACACTTAATTCAAACTCCCTATAGAATTCACCCTTTGAACAACAGTTTCATTTACGAACCTGTAGTCTCTGGAATTCTCATTTAAAACTTTCTCTCACACTATTCCCTGGAACACCTTTGGATTCATTGTACTGCCTTTAAGTCTCAAACATATTATAAAAGTATTTTTTTCCCTCTTTCTCTTTTTGTAGCTCTTCGCTTCTTTCCCACACCCACTACTTTTTCATTGGAGTAACTCCCTTCCCAGATGGGAACACAGTGAGATTTGTCTAAGGTTTATCAGTCTTCCTTCCCTGTTATGATATTTTGTTTCACTTAACTGACTGATGTCCTCTGGGGACGGGGCATTTTTCTGATGAGGGAGGTTGGAGGGCTTTGGGGGTTTGTCTGTTCTTCCCTTTTAGTTTCGGCCTATCACATGGTTTTAAAATGGATACAAAATGCTAGAGAGTACAGCATTAGGCATTGTGAGGTTTCTGCTAGAGGAAAATGAGATCACTGTGTGTGAGAGGTAGTGTGGTGGTAGGTCTGAGTGTTCCTAATACAATAAGGAAAGGTAAAAGTAGGCGGGAGAGAGGATGGGTCTGAGTAGGAACTACTGAGGTTCATCTCTGTGTATTTGGGATCAGTATCATTCCTTTAGGTCACACTTTACTTCTGGATGGTAAGGCCATATGAAATTGGTTCATTTAATTTTACTAAAGGTAGAGGTGAATTTTTCCTTACTTTTTATAAAAGATTCCGGCTATTTCCTAGTTTTTTAACTTTCTCTTATGTGTTAGCTATTGAATTTGGGATTCCTTTTGTATGGAAAAATCTGGTGCATAAAGATAAAAATCAAAGCCAGGAGAGTTTTGTCTGGTTTTACAGGTTTCATTGCCTGAATATGTGGCTCTGTGTTGTAACAACTGAATGATCAAGATCACTGGGGTTGTCATATCTCTGTATGTATGATGACATGGGGACATCTTTTGTTGTCTTAATATGAATAATGACTAAGCTAGCATACATTATTAAAGTATTTTGTAAATATGTCTCCTTTCAGCTTTTTTTTTTCCTTGAAAGAATCTATAGCTCACATAGATATGTTTGTGGAATATAATGAAAATTGGTCACAATATTCTAGTCTTTAAGCAGGATATTCACACATATATTCATACATATATTTTTTCTGTGTCCCTCTTCATATTTTTTTAGCTTTTTTATTGGCATATAGTTGATTTACAATGTTGTGTTAGTTTCAGGTGTACAGCAAAGTGATTCAGTTATACATATATGTATCTATTCTTTTTAATATTCTTTTCCCTCATAGGTCATTAAAAAATATTGAGTAGAGTTCCCTGTGCTACACAGTAGGTCCTTGTTGGTTATCTATTTTATATACAGTAGTGTGTATATGTTAATCCCAAATTCCTAATGTATCCTTCCCCCCTTTTCCCCTTTGGTAACCATAAGTTTGATTTCTCCTTTTTTTTTTCTAATACATTTATTTATTTTATTTATTTATTTTTGGCTGCGTCAGGTCTTCGTTGCTGTGGGCGAGATTTCTCTCGTTGCGGCGAGCGGGGGCTACTCTTCATTGCGGTGCGTGGGCTTCTCATTGCGGTGGCTTCTCTTGTTGCGGAGCACGGGCTCTGGGCGCACGGGCTTCAGTAGTTGTGGTGCACGGGCTTCAGTAGTTGTGGCATGCAGGCTCAGTAGTTGTGGCTCACAGGCTCTAGAGCACAGGCTCAGTAGTTGTGGCACACGGGCTTAGTTACTCCGCGGCATATGGGATCTTCCCGGACCAGGGCTCGAACCCGTGTCCCCTGCATTGGCAGGCAGATTCTTAACTGCTGTGCTACCAGGGAAGCCCCATAAGTTTGTTTTCTATGTTGTGGGTCTATTTCTATTTTGTATATAAACTCATCTGTATCATTTTTTTCTTTTAGATTCTACATATAAGCGATATTGTATATTTGTCTTTCTCAGTCTGGCTTACTTTACTTGGTAAGATAATCTCTAGGTCCATCCGTGTTGCTGCAAAAGGCATTATGTTGTTCTTTTTATGGCTGAGTAATATTCCATTGTATAAATATACCATATCTTCTTTATCCATTCATCTGTTGACGGACGTTTAGGTTGCTTCCTTATCTTGGCTATTGCAAATAGTGCTGCATTGAACATTGGGGTGCATGTATGTTTTTGAATTATGGTTTTCTCAGTTATAGCTGAGTGTGGGTTCCAATAGGCAGTTTTGTATGTGTGTACCTGATTATCAAAATGAATCCTGCACCATGTAAAATGTTTCTT
Source organism: Physeter macrocephalus (assembly GCF_002837175.3). Taxonomy (NCBI): domain Eukaryota; kingdom Metazoa; phylum Chordata; class Mammalia; order Artiodactyla; family Physeteridae; genus Physeter; species Physeter macrocephalus. The sequence continues at coordinate 99,492,793 of NC_041214.2, forward strand.
TATAATGTAATTGTAACATGATTAATCATCTGTAGCCAAGCACTTAATTTTGGTGTGTAGTTCTGTATACAGGGAATCATTTAGAATACCCCACTTTTCAAATGGGTTTGCTTGGATTTAAAAGAAAACTTAGACCTCTATAGAGGAGCATTTTCTTGATTGTCAAAAATAGTTGGAGCCATCTGGTTATCAAAGAAGTAGAGGAAAAAACATCTTTGAGTAAAACATCTTTGGACTTTTTTTCCTGCCTCAGTTTATCAGAATATCTTCCAAATCCATCTTGGTGAGTTTTTTTGCACTCTCTGAACCATACTCAGGGCAGAACTGACCTTTCAACACGCAATGAATGCCAGCCGATTCTATTCAGCCCTCTTTTTTGGTTGTAACCACGTCACAGAGAACATATAGCCTACTTCTAGTTTTTCTTCTGCGATATGGGATCCAGACTTAGGAAGGGCTGGCAGGCCTAAACTTTCTATACCCAGGGTGTTCAAGAATCTAGGGGAAGATTTAAACATTTTCTAATTTTTCAGAAGTACTTCACAACTCTTTTAACCTGGCTTCTCATTTCTATTGGCACAATAGATATTTTTAAATGTTGCAAGAACCTCAGTCACTGACTTACCTTTTCAAGAAGAATCACTCTAGTTGTGCCTGGCACATAGTATCTGCTTCATGAATATGTTTTGGGGAGCTGCAGTGGCTGTTCCCTCTTAGTACTTATGCAGGTAAGCAGTAAGCAATGTGAGTAATAAAGGGGTAAGGTGAAACCAGATGCAGCACTCCAAGCTTCAGCAAGGGGCGACCACCCCATTTTATAAGAAAACCCTTATTATCCTGTCTCTGTCTTTATAAAAATAACAAATTGCAGAAGGAAATTTTATATGTTTCCTAGAGGTCCTTTGTAATGGTCAGTGCTGCACAGACCATTGGATCATTTAGAAACCATAATTTTGAGCAAGGTACTTTGGTAATCCTGGTTAAGTTTCATATGCAAATGTGTTAGGGGTATAATGATTCTGGGTCTCAAATATACTCCTCTTACACTCTGCCATAGGGTCCTTTGAATCTTGGCTTTTCTCATTTTCTCTAGGCAATTATTTTTTAAACTTCTTTTATTTATACAGGTCCTAGGATGATGACAACAGACAAACTTTATATAGAATTCTTCTTTTATATATTGTTTCATTACTTTTAGCTACAGTAATTCCTGATCTTGCTAAATCAATTTTGGCTTAAGTTACTATGCTGGCTATTTTCAAGGCCTCATTCTGGTGGTGATGTTGGGGGTGGGAGGTGATCTCTGGTAAAACCACCTATGGCGTCTCCATTATAAAAGCAGTGAAAAGACATGTGTGTGGAATTATTGGTAGACTGCTGCTTGTTAGGGAAGCAGTTTTTAAAATGCAGATGATATAATATTTGGGGATTTTGTTGCTCCACAGTAGAAGCTTTTTAAATGTTAATTTGGGGTTTGTTTTGTTGTTCTGTGACTTAGCATAAAAGGTTTTGGTTTTGAAAGGTTTCAGTTCACTCATTCCAGTTGTCTTACAGGACTTGGAATATAACACTATACATTTATTTATACTCATGATAGAGGATAAGGCCAGTAACTCACAACTCATGAAACCAGGGGTAAATAATCCATAGCTTGTTCTACCGCTATTGCCACAATATTTATATCCAGAACACAAGTAACAAACAACCCCAAACAAGAAGAAACCAGTTTGTTTTTATTTACAAAATGTTTAATCAAAAGTACAGTAAAGTTCAAATGGAGCTGCAAATCCTGGTGGTTCACAATGGTTTGATTTATTTTTTTAAACAGACCACAGATAATTAACCATAAAACATAACTTTCTCAACACAAGTTACAGTGAATTACAGAAATAGGCAGCAAGTCATTCACAACTGGTTGCAACTGGTTAGAGCCTTAAAGTTAAGCACACAGACAGCTACAAAAGCACTTTCTCAGGGCACAGTTGTATTTTCATTCCCAAAGGGGAGCATCCTTTACTTTTTATAGAGTATCAGTGTGTCAGTGGCCTGAGTGAAAAGTAAATGGGGTTATTTTCTATGATTGTCATAGATTTATTAAATACCTAGCAGCAACAGTGCTCTTTTCATTTCAGAATGTTTCACCATCACTAACTGGATTTTCCTCGTGACGTTGCCATCTGGTAAGCAACTTTCATAATCTCTAAATGGCGGTCCAAAATACTGAGGTACAAAGAAGTCAAGTATATTTCTCCCATCCTCAGAAAGACTTAAACCTAAAGCTGTGGTGAGTCCACCACCTCAAGTACTAAATTTGAACTGAACGTATTTTGACATTGGTGAAGGGTACCTATTTCATATCCTATTTGTTCATTTGAAATACCATCATTTAGAATGATAAGAAACATGATCTTGAGAACCTGTTGTCACAGAGTTCAACAAATGGTTTATAGTAATTTTGCTACACTGGGGTGGAAGTATTCAGAGGACACCTGAGTGGACAGAGAAGGTGATTTGGTGAAGTTGGGCACTGATGTTTCCATGTGGAACACTGGATGTTTTGGCATTATGCAAACAAAATCCTCCAAACATATTCTGTGATGCTTTGAGCTACATGTTATTATTCGATGATATGCTGCACATTTGAGGTGCATTTACTTCACGTGGATCAGTCTTAAAATCAGACATGACTGCTCTTGTGTGTATGCACAAACGAAGGGGACGTGAACAACCCTCACCACTACCACCAACATTACCAATTAAGTAAGAGGACCGACACCAGGGCTTCAAGCTAGCCTAGGTTTGAAACTTTGAGGTCTGTGTCTTTTAATGAGAATTGGTAAAGTTTCAAAATTCAAAGTTTCTAGAATTCTTGAGAGTTCAGTGGCTGGGAGGAGAGTGCAGGTCAGGACTGAGGGTATATTGGTAGAACATCATCAAGTCAGACAGAGCTTGAAAGAGTTGAGTTTGCTAGAGATTGGCCTGCATAGAAATGCACTGGCAGATATACCAGAGAGAGGAGGAGTAAAGGGGTGACTTACCTGGCATCTGAATATATTCTCTCTTGCTCTAGCCAGGCCTGTTTAGTCATGAGCATCATATTCATCCAAACTTTTAGCAGCTACACTCTTGACTTCACTTTATATGAATTTGCATAAAATGAGGAAAGTAATCTCTTGGGGTAATAAAGATAGCTTTCTAGCAGAGACTTTCCATATCCATTACACATAATCCACAGTTGTCTACTGTATTTTTGTTTCTAATTCTGTTGTACATCTATCTGTCTTTCTGAATGTACCCATCTTGCCAGTGAAGGGCACAAGCCTTTAGATTGTAACTCCCTACTCCCACTCCCAAGCTGTACTCATTATACTGCCCCCAAAGAAAGAGTGAGAATGTTAAGAACTCGAGGGACAGGCTCATTTGGTAACTTTTATTTGTCATTCCCTGCATTCATTGCGAAATGATCTCATCACAAAATGGCCTGAATTTCACACTCTTTCTGGCTTGCAAAGAAGCCAGTTCCTCCCGTATTTCTATCCAACACACAGAAAGCTCTTTATGTTTCTACGATCAGATAAAATCTGTATTGACATTTCTTTTCCTGTGGGTGTATTTCACTTCTAGGTATGAAGATTTAAACTATCAGGGCAATGCTGTGTGTTTGTAGTTTCTCTGTTTTAGTAAATAAAAAGCTCCTTGGGAAAGGAGAGCACATCTTATCCACTAATGAATAAATATTTATTTTCATTTAAAAATGATACATGCTTATTAAAAATAATTTGGAAAAACACATTGGAGTAAAATGAAGAAAAATTAAAGTAATTATTTCTGTAATTTAAATCCAACCATTAATAACCATTTGATATATTTCTTTACGCTCATTTTCCCCTGAGGATATATTTTTTAAACCATGCTGTAATCATACTTTCCATATAATTTTATGTCCTGCTTTCAAAATTTAACCTCAGAATTCTACATGTAATTACATAGTCCTTATAAACATCATTTTAAATAAATATATACTATTTCTGAAGAGGAATAGCTTACTTGACCTAAATGTCCAACAAGAGTATTTTTTTTAACTTTTTGTTTCCGTAATCTTACATATAGAAAGTAAATGAATCAGTCAATAAATAATGAGTAAATGAATGAAAGTTCAAATCAGTATAAATTTTTAAAATTTTTATTGTGAAAAATTTAAAATACATGAATGTAGGCAGTTCACTACAATGAACCCCCATGTACCCATAACCCAGCTTGCACAGTGTTTAACTCATGGTCTATTGTTTTCCTGTGCTACCACCATGTTATTTTGAAGCAAACCCCAGTCATTATAGCATTTTAGTCCATCAGTATTTCAGGCCCATCAGAACTTTTTACATTTTAATGTTAAAAACATTCAGATGAATAGTTCTAATCATTGTGTAGAGGAGTAGTTTTCTTCTGGGTGTACTGTCATCACATTTTCTAAAATGTAACAATTGATCATAAAATCTCATCAGTGTGTTTCATAACATTCTTAGGCACATCTGTAAGCCAAAGGACAATTTGGTTGACTAGAGAGACATTTTACAGATTTGGCTAGGTTTCTTGGATGAAATTTTTTTTTTTTTGGTATTTTTTTTTACTTGACTCAAACTTAGGATGATAATTTGCATGCCAGATCGATGCAGCATTAATTATACTCATTACTGGATATATGCTGTGTTATATACAATTCCACATTTGAGGTGAAAGGAAAACATAGCCCTCTAACTACTCAGAAGTCCAGCATGGCTGCAGCCAACCCATCCTAGATAAATATGGTGAAAATACTTAAACCAAATGTAACACTGGATTTAAATGTTTATAGTTTTTTAAGGTTTATTGACAGAAACGGAAGGTTTCTTCCTAAGGAGGTACTTAGGAAGTCTGAAGAGGGAGGAATTATCCATTAATAGTCTGAATAATTTTTCAGAAAAGCACTATGTTTGGGGAAGTGGGCGTGGAGGGAGATGGTGCCTTGCAGAACAAAGGGCACTCACTGCCTGTGTGCCTGTGTGTGTTACTCCAGTTTATCCTGAGAATATTTAAAGAACCTTCTGTGGGTCAGTTTCCCATGGCTAGACCACCTCCTTTATACCCAGAGCCACAAGGAGGAATGCTTCATGCAAGTAGGTTGTCTGCAGAAGACCAGTAATGAAGGTTTTATCCTTCCTGGCTGTCTTTGACCTGCAGGTCAGTGACTGTTCCAACAGGTGTGTTCCACTCATCAGAGATTCAGGATGTAAGTAACTGCGTAAGATCCTGCATCAGTATAAACTGGATTTATGTGTTACTCACGTCTATTTAATCTTAAGAGCACATTTTCCATTGGCCTCGAAAGTGAGTAGCTAGAATATTGATGTGCCTAACCCTTGGGGAAGGAAGAAAAAAAGAGCTTCCCCACTGCACTAAATCTCTAGAAAAATATGAGGGTTTACAGTATGGACACATACAAAATATTTTCAAACAAAGTTGGTGGAGGAAAGCACATGGAAAAGAAAGAAAGAAAAGAAATAACATAAGCACTAAACTATCCCAAGCAAACAGAAAGCATTTGTAAAAATTGCCAGACTGGATGGTGTAAACAGTACAAACTATTTTTTTCTTTCCACCTCATTTCTTTTTCCCCTCAGTCTTCTGATCATTTCTGTTTCTCTTTATCCTGGCCTGGCATTACCATCGTTAAAATGTCCTCAAAGGGTCAGGAATGTGTCTGACAGCTTGGCGTTGAAGCAGGCATTCCAAGAAAAGACAGGTAGGAGCTAGCTACTATACTATTTTAAAGCTGCAAGGATATTTTACCATAACCCATAATACCCGTATTTTAAAACAGTTAACCTTTTCATCATTATTTTAAGATTGATGCTGACAACACAACAACTGAAATAAAGGTGTAAGTCTTCACTTTTTCCTGCATCCTCTTCTTACGTGTGGTGTTGGATTATGTAGCTCATGTCATATAAACCTAGAATATAAAGTGACTTTTATAGAGAAGAGTAAGTTTACCAATAGTTCTTTCCAGCTAAAGTATTATTCATTATGCCCAAGTGAACCTTAAATGTCTCATCACGACAACAGCTATTATTATTATTATTATTATTATTATTCCTACTACTATGATTAATGATAGTGTTCACTTCTTGGTGTATGTGTGTGGCATTTTCTTATGCTTGGCCTTTGGGTCTGGTGTTTGTTCAATTGTTACATTTGCTATAAAACAGCACTTCTTGGAATAAAGTAGTATTCCATATCCTCTACTTCCTTCCCTCTAGTTTAGTTCATAATCATGGTTGGATGATTCTGCTTAGATAGGGCAGGAAATCCTTTGAAAATCCCCCATCAAGCCAGGACTTTCACTTTAGACTTAAATACAGATACTTACAAAAGAAAAAAAAAAAAACGTTTTGTTCATGTCATCAGACCTATGTTTCAAGAAGTTGGCATATTTTCTGGATAAATTTTATTAGACACGTAACACACCATCATGCACAATTAACATAAGGATGGGAATTACGGCATTCTTTTACTGAGATAACTTTGGCGATTCTGCTTTACCTGGAGTGGTGAGAGAAGGATGAAAACTCCACTCAAGGCAAAGATATTCGAGGAGATGACTTTGTAGCCAGCTCAGTCCTTTCACATTGGAAATGCTGAGAAGTCTCGGTTTTTTCACCCTTCACTAGCGGTTACTCAAAGCCTGTGATATGAGGAACTTCCTTTGGAGATGGTCTGCTTTTGGGGGGACTGATGCCTTAGCAAACCATGCTGGGCTCCATAGAAAATTGGTTTTATTTGTTCTATCCTACTCTAAAATATTCTTAAGGTGCCGTTGATGTATACTTTTTTATCAAAAGCAATTTGCTTTCTAAGTTTCTGATGGCCATTCTGCGAATCAACCTAATGTATTTGTGGTGTGGGGATCTGTAACCTCTGAATGCTAAGTTTAAAGACCTTTATAATTACTTGTTTAAAGACATTTTAGCCCTTAACTCTTTCTCTCTCTTTGTCCACAAACAAGTTGATTGGCTAATCATATCTGTATTTTTATTTTTGTTGCTGCACACATTGCACATAAAACAGGAAAGAGGAAAGGCTATTTGTAAGAGGTAATTACAATGACAAAATTGTACTTTAACTGTTCTCATTTTCTAATGTTTGATTACATCAAGACCTGCACTCTAAGAATTGTGTTTCAGTTTTGCTAGGAAAATGACAAAGGAGAAGGGTAAATCCAGTTCTATAAAGTGATATCAAGCACAACTTTGGCACAGCTACAGGTATCAATAGTTCATTCAAACTCTATTCCTCCACTCTGGTAGGACTTTGATTTCCAGCCATCCTTTGATAAGGATCCGGAGCAAGGAAGAAACAGACTACTTTTGAGTCTTGGAGGTCTAATCTTCTATGAGGACATGATAGGTCTAGTAGATTCTTAGGAGCCTGAGTTATTTCTGGGATGGCTTATCCAGCCCTCTGTAGAATCAGAACTCACACCATTTTCTGCAAATTAAATAAAAAACCCATATGTTAAGTGAATCTTTAAGATTCTTTCCAGATCACCCTTTCAACAAACTTTTGTTGATGCTCGCTATGTGACAGGTACATGTGAGCCCATTTCTTGCTTTTTTTTCTTTACCTTCTTACTCCTTTCACTTTATTTATTTATTTTTCACGTAAGCAAGGAGCAAGCTCCTTATAGTTTGTGAGGGCCCTGTGCATATTTGTATCTAGCCGAAGATTCAGTCCTTTCCAGGAACTCGGGCTGTCAGCCGGTGATCTTGCCTTTGTCTTTCCTCGTAGTTCTGCCTGTGGCGCCTGTCACTAGCAGTCAAATAAGGACAATTTTACCATTCTCTCCTGCTGCTCTAATTTTTTTTTAGTGCTGGTACATGAATTTGTTATTCTTTATAATTCCCTTTGAAGTTGGAAATCCAAGGGGAATCTAAAACTGACCAGATGTTTCTGCTGCTGGAGAGGAAAGAGAGTAAGGATTAAGTTTAACGAAAACTTGGTCTCTAGGAAAAAAAAAATCATTTCAGCTGGAAATCATCATTAAGTGCACTCATTTGCTACATATCTATTAATTTACATTTACTAGTTCTTTATAGACAATATCACCTATCAATTTTCTCTGGGGGAAACATCATAAATTTTGTGAACAAATAGGTTCATGTTGTGGTTCGCTCAGGCCTATTTCCCTTTTAGAGTTTTAGTTCTATTGCCCTACATATTCCCCTCACCTGCTTTATGCTTTACAGTGAGTGTTTTCTGTTATTGTTGTCATTGTCGTCTTTGTTGTTGTTGAAGGATCACTATCATGTCCCATCAGGCTGGGAGGCCAATTCTGCAAACTTTTCTAAGAGGGTGAGGTCAATGCAGCCTGTGGTTAGGGAGGGAAGGAAAGGAGATCTGCCAAAGTGCTTAGCCTTTATGGAGAACTTTATCCTCTTTAGAGATCTGTAGATCAAAACAAGAACAAGAGTGATGAAGACCTTCAGAGTAAAAAAAGAAAATCTTGTGGTCTTTTAAGGATTCAGATGATATTGCAAACAGTGTGAATAAATAGGTTAGGAGATGGAAAATGATAGGTATATGAAAACACAAAGAGAAAAAGAAAAGCTGTCATCTGTGAGAGGACATTCATGGGGCCTCTCAGACTAGATGTCCAAAGCTTCAGGCCCTGGTGTAAGAGGAAATATGATTAAAAAATAAAATTGGAGAAGAGTCTCAGAAACCAATCAGGATGTTTTGGTGGTGTGCTTAGTACTTCACAAAAGTGTTGGATTGAAGAGATGGACTTTTTATTTGCTCGCTTCTTGCACAGCATCTGTCACACTATCCCCTTGCATTGCTCTCTGGATTTCCCAGGTTTCACTAGGTTTCCGGGAGGACAGAGAAGTCTGTGAATAACTACTGTGCACCCCTTACCTTGCTCAGTGGATTAAACATTTGGAAGCATTCCCCACACCTCATAAGGGATGAATACTCACAACTCAGTTTCTATTGCCCTCACCTATCTTGTTTTTAAATAGAAACTCTGCATCCTCAGTAATTATATTAAGCTTCTTAAGCAGCACATATCAATTTCATATACCATTTTAAGCATTTTTTCAGAGTTTTGAAAGGGAGAGTAGGGGAAGAGACAGAGAGAAATCACTTAGCAGCTGATTCACTTATTTTAAGCAGCTTTCCCCATTTGAAAATATAAAAAATTCAGGTCCTGGAACATTGGGTGATTTGAATGTTCTATAAGGATTTGAAAAAAGATTTTTTTGAATCATATGTTCTACATTCAGGGACCCAGATTTTCAGTTTAATCCTTTAAAAAAATACAGGTTAAAATAAGGGGGTTTCAATCTAAAGTTTCTCTTCTTTTTCATTTATCATTATTATTATTATTATTATTAGTCAAAACAGATGGTATGAAAAGCATTTATGTTGGTCTCACTGATGACAGAGCTTAACCTAATAGTCCAAGACTTGGAAGTTGGTGTTTCAGTAAAGAAAACACTGTTTGAGGTATTTTCCATTCAAATCAGCATCAAAAGTTTTTAATTAACACCATCAGAAATTAATGGGCTAAATGCAGGACAAGGTTCCTACATACCCCACTACTGGGAACAAGACAGCCAGAGGGACCCACTGAGCACGTTTGTATTTTGTACTGTGTTTTTATTTACTCACTGAGCAGAGGCCCAGCTGCATGTTACCAGCAGAGTGAAACCTATGAGGGCCCCTCCACCCCAGCACTTTCACTTTGCTCCCTGATCATTGTCCACAGTTCCTTGTGATTGTAATTGGTTAGAAAGTTTGAAATTAGCAAGTCCTTGTCAGTGCAGAAGAGTTTTGAAATCGCGAGGCTTGATACAGCCATCAGGCCTGCAGAAGCCTAATGGCTTGCTGGGTGGGTTAAGAGCCTCAGAGCCCTGAGCACTCTCATCCTCAGGGTTGGCCCCAATCACCATCCACCACCCTCCAGAGCTCCCCGTCTTAGACGTCGATGGCTTTGTTTGGGGCCTTTTCTTTTCCATCACTGAAGCCTCTTTCAGGATGCACAGACTGTGGACTGACCGCTGGGCATAGGGAAAATAAGAGCAAATGGAATAAAGAGTGAAGAAGAGGATCAAGGAAAAGGGAGGAAAGAAAAGGAGAAGATAAAGGATAAAGTGAAAAGGAAGTGGATATGAGATGGAAAGAGCTTTGTAAATATTCACATTGGGTTTCTGTGCAACTGGATTTGATGTCTCAGAATGGAACTCACCGACAGAGCCTAAATGGTCCCTGGGGCTCTTTTATTTCTCCCAGAACTTTTTTAAAGACTTGCCCACTTGTGGTCAAAGGGATGCTACATATGTTCATATAAGAGTCCATAATGTACCCGTCCACCACATTTTCTAGGGATTAGGAATACAGTCATATCCTTTATACATTATAATAGAGGAATGAAGGGCCTATAAATTCTTCTCCTGTAACCATAAAATATCTATTGTTTAACCTTATGATCTGGGCCCCCAAACCAAAATTCTCCAGAAAGCTCCTATGCTGCTTGCTAAATTGCAAAATAAACTCACCTTCAGCCTTACAGCAACACAGGAACTGCTTGGGCAGAGTTAACGAAAGTAGATATTGTCAGCAATGATGAAATATTTATAGAAGCTTAAAGGTCTTAATAACTTTCTATAAATCTCATTTATGTTGAAAGCCTTCAATCTTAATACATTTAGATGCAACCCGTCACCTTTTCTTATTTCTCCTCTACTTTAATACAAAACAACAACAACAACAAAATGCAAACCAACTACAACAGCACAGATAACATTGCCATGAATTCAGAATGTCAGGAAATTTTCAGTAGGCCCAGTCATGACAAAATGATGCAAAAATGCATCACCATTTTTGGAAAAGCTCCCTAAAGCAATTCAAAGATTTCTCTCCTGAAACACAGGGAGATCGACATATATCAACTCCTAGAGGGTAATTGGTGAATGAGTGTCAGCATTTTCATAAGAACTGCTAAGAGTCTGATCTTGACATCATAGCCAGAGAATCAGGTAAGCCGATTAGCAAATCATCATATTTCTGTTTCTAAGCTGGGCAGTGTCAGGATTTACTATCCCAAAGTTTGACTTCTTGCGGGAGTCAGAGACACTTTACGTGGAATGTAATTTAGTAAAAAGATGTCAGTCTAACCTTTCCCCAGACCATCCTTTAGATCAGGCTGTGCTAGATCAGATTGCTCAGTGTCTATGCTTCACCCCCAGACGTCTTTATAGTCTGCTTTAGCCGGTATGCGGGACATATCCCTCAGTTCACCTGTAATTCCAGCCACACTGAAGCAGTTCAGTGTTAGCCCAGACTCGGCCTCTGTGGTGGTCTTCCATGTTCTGGCCCAGGGCCTTTTCCAATGCTGGGAGAGCTCAATAAATCTACACTGGATTGGGGAACTAGAATGGCAGCTTAATTCCCTGCGGGGGCGACTCTCAACCAAAGGAGGAACAGAGCTGGAAAAGAAATGTTCCGGCCTCCATTCCCTTCAGATGGACACCACTGGAGGCATTATATATGTATCTCAGAGATCCTGTGGAATTGTACTGCTGTTGGCCTCTTTGACCTATCATTATTATTGCCAGTCCTCCTCCCTGACTCACTCTCATCATTCCTTCACTACTGCCTTCTGAGGTCACCTTCCCAATTACTATCTGCACCAAGTCCTTGTCTCAGACTCTTCTTTGGATGGAAACCAAAATGAGTCAGGTAGTCAGAAGACTTGTTGTTTGTTTTAATCAGTCAGTTCACAGCATCTGCTTCTCTGCTGTCTACTACCCACAATGAGCTATTGCCCATTTATAGCCCCATTCCCAAAGCTAGATAGAAGCCCAGTTGCTCACATCAATAGACTGTAACATTTGGAGGGAAAAACATTGTTTATTCATCTGTGGTCTCCTATATCTAGCACTGCCCTGACACATAGTAGGTACTCAGTTAATGTTTGTTGGATGAGATACATAATCTGCACAGTGATTTTTATGTCCAGTAATAAGAAATACTGGTGTGTTTCAATCATGTGAGATACGTTGCAATAAATTTGTTGCTATTAATAAATTTCTGAAGTATATGATTTATTCTTTTAAAAATCAAAACAAACACAAGACTGTCCCTATAATAAAGTTATACACCTGTGTTTTCTAATATGCTTTATTAAGTGGGAGAAAAATGGGTTATGTTTTAGTTTGTACTCTAGAAATTGCAAATAACCCTAGGTAAATCCATGAGAATGTGTTAGAATCTAAATATCATCTTTCCTGTACATCAAGGTGGGGAAAATAAAGTTGAGTACTTCAGAGTCATACTGTGGGAATAGTGGCAGATAATGAAGTATCTGATCAAATTCAACATGCTTTTTAATGACTCTTGTTTTGGGGTATTTATTGCTGTGATTATGTGAGTCTAGTCTGAAATGAGACATGGTGATGTCCTGTTGATAGCTGTTTTCTAGATAGAAACGTAAGATCCTCTATATCTATAATTGGCACCAGGGAAGAGTCTACGTTCTGTAAGAGAGATTAATGAAGCACCAGAATACAAATAACAATGAGATAGAAAGTTCAAAACTCTCTTCCTGCATCTCAGTGTCCAAGACATGAAATTTTAGAGTTATGTCCAGGGTGCGGTGACCAAGATGATCACCCTAACACCACAAGCCTCCTTCCTTTTAACCAATGTCCCACTCTGGACTGAAGAAGAAGGACACTTCAGGAAAAGGGATCTTAATTTCCCACATAGTTTATTTTGGCCCCATGTGAGTACAAAAGGACCTGATGTTGCATGTTAGCTGTACTCCTCTGAGAAAAAAAAAGATTTTCTTCCCCACTTTTAGGAAATTTCTTCAACTTTTATTCTAGGAAGATTAAACTATTGATGATTACTGAATCTGTCCAAAAAAAAAAAAAAGTATCTGTTTCAGGAAGAAATGGTGATTTCCATTTACTTTCTCAACATTCTTGCTGACACCCGGAGAACTGTAAAATTATAAATATTTAGAAACATTTCCCTTCAAGAAAAGTCAACTATCTGATCTGCTCTTTTCCAAAGTGGACTTCTTTGGAATTTGTACTATGCCCTGCAGCAGTTTTCTAAATATCCTCATCTTTTCTCCAGTGATTATTGATCAACCTCCTAGGAAACCCCTTTCTACACTAATGTTGTTTTCCAGAAAAATATCAGCTCAATTGTGAAAGATCCAAAAGGAGGCTCTGAGACAGTGATTATAATGGCTGATGCTGTTTGTGTTCTGACGAGTTTGTGGTTTTGTACAGTGTATAGTTTGCCAAACTTTGTAGAATGATTATTGATCCCCTCAGGGAGGCCTAGTGGCAACTGGAGCTCCAGGGGTTAGTCATATCTAGTCCAGCAGAGCCTCCTCTAAGGCTCCAAATCCCTCCCAGTTTATCCCAGCAAGCAAGCAAGACAAATATTACCCCTTTCTATGTGTGCCATGACATGAAAAAATTTGGGAAGTGCTAGTGTTATGGACTGAATGTTTGTGTCCCCCCCAAAATTCATATGTAGAAGCCCTAATTTCCAATGTGGTGGCAATAGCCCCATGCTTGGAACTTTATTCAAGCCATCACATTAAATACCCTTACAGACTAATAAGGCAGTATAGCATGATAGTTAAATTCTGTGGGCTATAGACAAGGAAGTCTATACAACACTTACCAGCTTTGTGACTTTGTGGGAAAGTTTATTATCTTCTCTTTGGCTCAGTTTCCATACTGCACAGTTATAACAGTGATAATAATAATATTACTTACCTCCAAAAAAATTGCTGTAAGGATTAAATGCGTGAATATATCCAGAATGTTCAGAACAGTAGTAAGTACTCAATAAATATTACCTATTAATTTCTATCTTTTGATGCCTATATTAAAATCCCACTCTTCCATTAACCCTTCTATTAAAATATATATCCACATTGATTTCAACTTCTTTGGTTTAGAAGTAGGTCCTAAGAAGAAATAATGTAATATAAATGGAAAAGCCTAAGGCCTCTATGCTTTTTAATTCTGGCTCTCCAGCCTCCTAATATTGTGGCCTCTGGGAATTTGATTAAGATTCTCATACTCAGTTATGTTTTTATTTAAAATGTGTGAACATTAGCCATCTTAGTGTTTTTATCAGGATTTAAATGAGATAATATGTTTGGAGTCTACAGTCTTGCCTGGCCAATAAACGGTTTTGTAAATGTTAGTCTTTTCTCCCTTGTGGTGCTATAAAATTGTTTTGTTTGTTTTAACATCTATATGTATCTATCAGTATCTCTGGGCAGGTAATTCATATATTTCTGCCAGTTCCACAGGCACTCACACATTAGTCTGAGACAGTCAATAACTATCTATAGGCTGTACGGAGGCAGTGATATTAAATGGTGAGCTGGTACAATTCTCCGTTTATCACAAGTTTTCCTGCCTCTAACATGGTATGTACTCTTCAAATGTCCCATTGTTTGATTTAATAGTAGTAATTATAATGGCTTTTTTTCTTAGTTTGTTGATTTGTAAAAGATTTTTATTCAAATGAACAGAAAATTTTTTATAAAGCAGTCTTTAGTTTCTACTAAATATGAACATATAGAATTGTTGAATGAATGAAAAAGTGAGTAAATGATTGAATGAATGACTCTGTCTCATTCACCAGTCAGTTACTGAGCATTGGTTATGGCAGTGCAGCGTTTGGACATCATTACTTGGCCAAGTATACAATACACTTTGCTTCTTTTCCTTTTTTGTTTGTAAAACTTGGATGAAAGATTCAAGACCAGTACTCTCAGGCTGTTTACCAAATAGATTCTAGAAGGAGGGAGACTTAGAAACAAATAGCTTAAATATAAAGCAGAATGAAAAGGTGCTATTGTAGAAGGACAGACAAAGTGCTGAAGGAAACCAGAAAGAGTGGTTGATCTAAGACGATTGAGAGGGAAAACGTTGGAAAGTAGATGTTGGAGAATGAGTGAGGTTTTCACCTGATAGAAAAAAGAATAAGGCAATCTAAGTTGATGGAACATCAGGAGAACTGGGGTGGGAAGCCATGATAGAATCTAGTGTTTTCAGAAACAGTGACGAGACTAGTGTGGCAAGATGTTCAGGGCATTAGGAATTTAGTGGGAGACAAGGCTGTTCAATTTTCAGGAGCAGATCGTGGATGTCTCAGAATGGAGTTCTATTGGTTAATTAATGGGAATCATTAAAGGTGACCTTTTAAAAAAATAAAGAATAGTGATATCCAATCTATGTTTTCCAGAAACCATATAGTACTTAGTTCATACGGGGCTCTATTGGTGATAAACTCTGGATTAGATAGAGAATCACACAGTTCCCCCCAGAATATCATATCTTTGTGTGGTG
The DNA here is from genome assembly GCF_002837175.3 of Physeter macrocephalus. Lineage (NCBI taxonomy): Eukaryota > Metazoa > Chordata > Mammalia > Artiodactyla > Physeteridae > Physeter > Physeter macrocephalus. The sequence goes on from NC_041214.2 coordinate 99,508,221, forward strand.
GACATTTTAGCCAGGGAAAGTGGTACTATACGAAAATGAATGCAACACCAAAGTTATCTTTCTAAAACAAAACTTCAATCCTATCATTCCTCACCTTGAAAATGTTTCCTCATTACATATTAAATAAAATCTAAACTTTGTTGTATGTCATTACAAAGCCCTTTATAATCCATCAACCATTTGGTTTCTTATCTGTGAGAAGATTATTATACTTATCCTGCAGCGTTTGTGTGAAGTGCTTTATATAAAGCCCTAGTACATTCCCTCGATATGTGATAGGCCCTCAGCTCATGGAAGCTATGGTTATAATCACTTTATTAGCTCATCTCTGTTCTCTCTCACCAGCAGCATCTATATGCCCCCTACTATTTTTCAGATCAATTTGATTGCTCTTTGTATTTTTATTGTCCATCATAATGCCTAGCACATAGCAGATACACAATAAATGTACCTTTAATGAATTAATGAATTCAACTAACTTCCTAAGGTTATTCTTATGTGTATGCACTCTAGATAAGTATAAAATGTTCTTCTTCGGCATTACATTTTAAATAATTCTGCATAATTGAGCCATTTAATGACAGACTTTCAGGAGGCTTTTATTGTAAACTCAGTACAACTTAAAGTCATACATAAGAAATAATGATTCTGCAAAGTAAACCTGAAGACTACTGACTTTAGAATTATCCACCTAAACCCTTAAGTAGATGTTTGTTTTTTTTTTTTAATTCACAGACAAAATGAAATACCTTCAGTGTGGAGGTGAAGGAAATGTTGACAAAATCTGCTAGCTGATTGGAGAGTTTGTTAATAGCAATGGTTATGGTCTCCCATTGCCCTTAAACTTTTTCTCCCCTTAAGATAGTAGGCTTGGTTTTGTGTGAGTTCTGTGGGTGCATTTTTCAACTCTTTTTTAAAAAAAGAATAGAGACACAGTTTTCAGAGTGATGCTGATATTAGTTGATGATGCCAAGGCACCAATGAAGAGTGTATTTTTAAAACTGAATATGTTCTTATTTCTTGTTTGTTGATTTTAAAGGTTATCTAAACATGTGAAGAAAAAAATCAAATTTTGCCAATTTGAAAAGAACAAAAACAGCTAAAACCTTCTTTTAAAATTTCGAAGCTATTATGAGACTATTACAGAAAAAAGATTGTACATGAAAGAATTTTTTTTTTAAATCAGGTTGCTTTGCCTTTCCTTAGTCACTTCAAAAGTCTTTGTCAGATATGAAAAAGAAATATTCTCAAAATGAAGAGTAAATATAATTAAAATGGTTCCTTGCCTTGACATATAAGCTTCTTATCGGCAAAAATCTTTATAAATTTAATACCATGAAACTTGGGTTTAAAAGAAGGAATAAAAAAGAGTGGGCAGGGAGGGAAAGGGAGAGAGGAAGAAGTTTGATTTTTTATGAGTTGACATAGAAATGATGGTAAGTGAAATTATATTAAATCCTTAATTGCTTTTGATGAGAAAATTTTAGATCCGTAGTATTTTCTTTTTATTGCCGGTATTTGGCATGTACCTAGCACACAGTAATCTCTTTTTAATAGTTAACTAATGAATGAATGATATTGGCTAGGCCACATTAGTTTGCTTTAAGCACAGTTTTCTGGTAACAGAAATAATTAAGAATATAGTCGATTCATCATCAGGACCAAATATTTATTGAATACCTACCTTACATTCATTCTTTAGCAGGTAGTATAGGGCTATGGTTAGAGGTTCACATTCTTGAACACTTAGCTGTGTGACCTCTGTGAGCCTCAGTTTCCTCCTGTGTAAAGTGGAGATTTTGAAAGTGCCTAGTTCAGAGGATTGGGGAGAATTGCATGAGATAATGCCATAATGCACTTGACAGAGTTCCTGACAGATAGTAAGTGCTCACTAAATTTTAGATACTGGAATAAATATTATATCACTTTTAATATTATAAATAAATATATTACCCCATAGAATTGTTATGAAGAGTTAATGAGTTAATACATGTTATTACAGTGGTACCTAGGACATGTAAGATTTCAACAACATATATTAAACAATTGGAAAGCCCAACACAAAGCAATGAGGATTCATAACTGACAGTTTCTCTGAAAAGAAATACAATCTAATTGGGGAAAGGGATCATATATATTAAGAGATAAAAATCAGTACTAATGAAATTAACATTTATTAAGCATTGACCCTTCATTGAGCTCTAATGTGCTTTATCGCATTTAACCTTCACAACAACTACATGACATTGGTATTATTATTACTGTTTTAAACAGGAGGAAACTGAGGCACAGATATTGGTAGAGTTAAGCACTGCTGGTATCTTGGGTAAATCTCTTATATATGACTCCAGATCCTGAGCTTTTAACCACAGGTGCCAACAAGTGTGTAAGTGTTCAGGAGGGAAGTAAACACTGATCACTGGCCACTTCGGGAAGAAATTCAGGGGAAGTAAGGAGCACTGGGCCCTATGGTGTCAGGCATTCATTATGTGGCAGAGTCTGGCTCCCTCCATTTGAATCCTGGCTCCTCTACTTACTGGCTATGTGATCTTGCATAAAATTTTAATCTCTCTGTGCCTGTATTTTCTCATCCGTAAAATGGGAGTAATAACAGTATTACCTGGCAGAGTTGTTGTGAAGATTTAATGAGTCAATTCCTGTGATTACAGTGGTGCCTAGGACATCTAAGAGTTTGATAAATGTTGATGTTAATATCGTTACTGTTACTGTTGCTGCTGCTGTTGTTATTAGTGACTGCAGTACTTTGAAATTTTTTCCTTCTTAATGAGCTAGCATTTCAAATTTAAAGAGAAGCTAATATTTCAAAGGTGTAGATCACAAGGAGACTTAAAGCATGTTTTTTCTACTTTTGCCCAAGAACTATTCTTCAGCCTAACATGATAGGGAAAGAAAACACATTATGTCAGAGGATTCCATTGTATATTTAGGTGAAAGAAATTCCGTAAGAGAGTATGTTTGCTAGCCTTATGTGTTTTTTTTCTTTGCTTTGTGCCTATCGATTGATGTTTCTCAGTTAACCTCCTTAAGAAAACAGTAATATCAAGTAAAAAATTATTGTCATTTTTACTTCTTCCGGACAAAGATTATTTTTAAAAATATGAACACAGAGGCTGTAAAACAGAATCTTGAGAATGTTAGGCCACAGTTCACACTGTCATGTTTAGTCCATTTCATTAAAGGAATAGTGATGTGCTTAGTGGCTAAGTGTGTAGAAATCCAAAAAAAAAAGTACAGTAACCTTACTCGTGCGAAGAATATGATAATATTCATTGACAGGGGAACTACAAGGAGCAATTATCCCAAGCTGTGTCTTTCAGACAGTGCTGTCAGCTTTTCCACGTTGATGAGTGCAGCTGAGCTTGTGATGCAAGGGCAAGAAACTCCAATGTGACTAGAAGACTGGGACATTGGCCACCATATTAGCTATACCAAAGGAAAAAGTATATGTAAAGAAAAGATGGATTTTAAAAACGTTTGTAATAGAAATGATTCTTGGCAGCACTTGACTGGATTTGCTTTCTGCTGGTGACCCCAGCAGAAGCATTTTATCAGATACCCATTTTCTTCTGCCCTTTTTAGAGGCCCTTGAAAGCAAGAAGGCTATACTAGAACACCGATATTTTTGATGTGTGTGTGTGTGTATGTGTGTGCATGTGTGTTTATACATGGATGTGTTTAAACACACATCACATTTGGAATGTTTGGTAATGTTGGGGATTAGGTATCACGTGACTTTTTATAAATCAGAAGGCATATCTAATATTTATTATTTCAGGCAAAGAAAATTCATTGCAAGGTCTGTTTTTTTTATTTTTGTCTGTCTTTCTTTCTTCCTCCTTTAGACAGAGGAAAGCTTAATTTTAGTATTTATAAGATAATTTGAAGTTATACTGATTAACTTTATTTTCTGTTATTCATTCACCTTAGTCTACACCTGTTTTTACACACTCAGTATTGGATTTTTTTTTAAGTGTAAATCTTTGAGGCTAGGAATTACTAATTAAAAATAGAACAAGGTACCACATGCTCAATTCCTCTCCTTGCTTTGTTTCTTTCCATTTCCCTTTCAGTACTCAACTACAAACTTTATTGCATGGAAGTACCTCTTTACATACACATCGAAACTACTGTGTGTGTGAGCTATAAAACAACTCAAAACTTGTCCAAGGCCCCAAAGCCTGTTCTTCACAAAAGAACCTTTCTTGCCCGATTTAGAAAGTGTTTTGAACGATGCATAACTAAGTAGAGTAACTAAACAATTGCTTTTGAGCATCTGAAGCTTGCCCATTAAGATTTCTATAGCCTTTTCTTTTGCTTCTTGTGGTTTAAGAAGTGATTCACGTTCAGTATATGAAAGTTCTGGGTTCAGCCCCTTGAGCTTTTTAGTGGAAGGGTCTGCACAAAGCGAATCAAATAAATAAAACAAATAATGTAAGAACTGAGGGCAGTTGAACTCATGCAAGTTTATGCACCAAAATATTTTATTCCTGGGAAGAAAAGTTATCTCCTATATATTTCAGTTTCCTAAAATCCCTAGTTTTCTTAGGAAGATACACAGGAATCAAGTTGTTTGTAAACAACTGATTCAAATATTACCTGGAACTTTGTAGAATAACATCAATACCTTTCATATAGGAAAACCATTATCTACCAATAGGGGTGAATTATGAACATATTCCAACTGAGCAAAAGCATAATCAAGTGCATTAATAATGCTAAATTTTAGATGTTGCACTGATGAGATATTTTCTATACAAATAAAAGACCAAAGCCTATAAAATCTTAGGATGTGTGCCTGAGTTAGAATTACAATGCAGCTGTCATTTTTGCATTTCCTGGCTTTCATGAACCATTACTAGTGATCCTCTGTCATTTAAATCAGGGAGAACATGGATTTATCTTCATTTTCACCCTTTGTTTCCCCTTTCTGTGATAACAGTTATGAGATATGATGATGTAAAATGTTCCTACTTATAATGGTTTCAGCCTTGTCCCTTGGCAGCCTAAATCTTCTAGCTAATTCACTGATCAGTTAAATAGTTGAGGTTATTATTATTATAATTATTATTTTACATTTATATAGCACTTTCCTCCAAGGGGCTCAAGGCATTTTACACACAGTAAATTACCAAATAGGAATTAATCCTTATATCACCCTGGGGGGTAGGTACAGTCACATAAATGAAATTCTACAGAAGTCTTGCCTGTGTCACAGTTCTCAGCTCTGTTCTCCCCACCAACCCACCAACCTGCCTAACTGAAGGTAAAGCAGAATGCTGTTGGCATGGCAGGAATGGCTCAAAGCAAGATCTTTGGGGAAATGGTCCTGTGTCCTTCCTTTGGTTCTTTGAGCTACACTGGAAAATATCACTAATGAGAACAGCTAAGCATACACATCTTGATTTGCAGTTAACAGATTGAAATAAATTTCACCTACATGATTTAATTTAATTCTGACTCAGACAAGTTAGGATGTGCGGTCCTAAAACATTATTTATTTATTTATTTTTTGAATTTTATTTTATTTTATTTTTATACAGCAGGTTATTATTATTATATGTGGAACCTAGAAAAATGGTACAGATGAACCCGTTTGCAGGGCAGAAATAGAGACACAGATGTAGAGAACAAACGCATGGACACCAAGGGGGGAAAGCAGCGGAGGGTGTGGGTAATGGTGGGATGAACTGGGAGATTGGGATTGACATGTATACACTGATGTGTATAAAATGGATGACTAATAAGAACCTGCTGTGGTCCTAAAACTTTAGTGTGTACAAAAATTATTTGGGAAGCAAGCTTCAAATGCAGATTCCAAGGCTTTCTAACTTACAGAGAATCAGAAAGGGGGGGGGCCCTGAAATTTGTATTTTCACCTCAGTTGATTTTTTGAGACAGGTGATGCTTACCTATACTTTGAAAAATTTGAGCTTATTAAGGAAGAATTGTTAGTCCCCATTCTACAGACCAGAAAATGATGGCTCAGGAAGGCAAGATGTCACAGTATTTGTCAGAGCAGGGACTAGAAACCAAGATTTCAAATTCCAAAATCCATACTCTTTCCATTATGCTACAGTGCTTCCCAGAAAGGGATAGCAAAGAAAGAAACAAATAAAACAGTATTTAAATGTCAAGGAAATGAGAGAATAGTTCAATGTGCATGTGAAACATTTTGCACTATTATGAATGGGCGTCTCCTGGCTCTTTTGGAACTTCGAGCTGATTTGTGATGCCTGGACAGAGAAGCCCAACATCTATAGCGCAGGGCTAGACCAAAGCCTGTTCCTTGATCTCAGAGCTACCTTGTTCACTCTCGTCAAGGAGTCACTCAACTAACTCTAATCCAGCGGGTGCCTGATGGATTGTAATGTTTAATTTTTCACCCTGCCCACAAAAAGAGTTCTCTACTTAATAGGTGCTGCCACCAAAATAAAAAGTGGGCTTTGCCAGGAAACCAAGAAGAGCGCTTTTAATGAGCTTCCTGTTTACGTGAGTGGGCCCTTTATGGAATGGGATGGGTTTTACATTTTTTATTTGAAGCATTCTTACTCCATTTCTAAGAGAGAGGAAAAAAATGTAACAGAAAATGGTTATGAACTATTTAACTACTATTTTTCAATTTAGTATTCCATTTGGGATAATTTCATTCATTTTTTGAATTAATTTTTATTCAGTTTTCTTTAAAAAGCAGGACAAGGCATTATAGGAAAAACTGTAGACAGACATAGTGCATCCAAAGTTTTTGTTTTCCTCTGAACTTCTTACTCAGAAGTGTCAGAATTCCATGGTGGGGTTTAGAGGTGCTTGTGGGATTTATTTGGGGTTTTCAGAAACCAGAAAAACAGACACGTGGTGTCACTCATGGTAAAAATTCCCACACTCTGCCTAAACTCACCATACTTTTCATAGGTGCTACTACTGTAAATTGTACTGAGAAAATTTCCAAGTCCTTCCTTTTCTCAAATGCATGTATCCCTTAGCTATGAATAATAATTATTACTATTTATGTAAAAATTTTGTGTCTCTCTTTTTACTCTTAGAAATCATCTTCTGTCTCTGAATTTTTCATCTTTTATTTTAAACACTGATTATTCCCAGTCACTGAACAGACAGATTTTATTTAAAAGATTTAAAAGAGTCTAGAAACCTTGTAACAGTGGGTAAGATGGCATCTATCCTTTGCCCGGGGTGGAAGACAGCAACAATAGGAGGGATATGTTGGAAATGTAATTTATATATGCTTGTAAAAGTACATTTTGTATCCTTTGACTTGGCCTTTCAGGATAGTCAGGTTTGATTCCTTCAAGATTATTTTCTACCCAAGGTGGATGAAGATTTTGCCAGACGCTTAAACTATTTGGGGGACCCTCTTTAAGGAAAAGAATACAGAATTATGATTACAAATTAAGTACAGGGTCTTGGGAGGGGCTGTGCAAGTGAGGGGCCCTGAAGTTTAAGTTCCATTAAATTCATAGTAAATCCTCCTCTGCATAGCCCCATTTGGGGCTTTCCAGAGGCATTCTTAATAAATATTACTGTTTCATATAACAACAAGATTATTTGAGGATAATGTCTAGTCTTTAGGTTAAAGGTAATAAAGGATTGTAAAAATAATGCTAGCCTAACTACAAACAATCTGACTAACTGGTTCCCTGTAGTGTGCATCTCCGTTTATTCAGGTTGACCCTAACTTAATGCAGGTCAACAAATACCATTAGTGCAAACATCTCTGGATGTAGCCTGGTATTTCAAGCAATACTTGAGACAATAAACTACAGGACAGGAAAAAAAAAATGTCAACAGTTCCTTGAAGTTCTCTGTAATGGGATTATAGCTGTATTATGAAACTAATATCAAAAACTAGAGTAGCTTGAATCTGACCCACTGTCTCTTTCCTCTGAGTTGGAAAAGAGGTAAGAGACATGGCTTCCCCACAGCATTTTGCTTCTACCACCAATTGTTACACTTAGCTGTACTGTTTCTTTTTCTTATTCAGTTATTTAAAGTGGAATTCTTTTTTTTTTTTTTCCTCTAGAATAAGATTGTAAGCATCTTGAGAGCAGAAATCAGAACTTTTTTTTTTTTTCTGAATCTTTCACAGGGCCAGAGCTTTCTTGTTTCCTTCCATTTTTTTCCCCCGTGTTTAAATCTCTCCCTTTGCCTTGTTCTAGAAACAGTTTTTAGTGGTGGTCTCTTGGTAGGAGGTACTTAACAGTTTTGAATTGAACTGCTATGAAAACCTAAACCCATCACTACCTTCCCCTCCACTAACCTTCTGATGCTAGAATTTCCACTTAGGGGAGAAAGAGCCAATGTTTTGGAGCTAAATCTAGAAGTTAAAATGAGAAAAATGGGAAGAAAAGATATTGGCAGCTCAGAAATGAATGACCTTCCATTCTCTTTGTGGCTAAGCCAGTTATTTCACCTTGGATTTCCTCATCAGCAAGAAGTGCCTGACTAGGAAGCAACTTCTGGGGTTCTAAGTGGGAATAAATAAAAGCCAATTTTTCTGAGCCCCTCAGTACATTTTAACTCCTGGTAACACTAACCAAAATAAAATTCAAAAGCACGAGGATAACTCCAGATGTGAATAAATTTGTGCAACATCACATACTGGTAGTGTCCAGATGCTCACCTGAATGTCAATTTCAGTCATCCTCTTTCATCGGAAAAATATACGTGTTGTCTTTGACAGTGAAACCTGTAAAAAGAATAAAATGTCGCATATTTGAATTTTAGCCATATTAAAAATAATTTTCACATATTTTATTTTCTTCATTTTCAAATTTAATTTATGTTGGTTCTTCCTTTCATATGGAATCAACAAACTTTAACAGTGGTGTGGTTCTGAGTTAAATGTTTGCAGAATAGTTGTGGCTTAATTTAAAAATAAATTTCACACCTACCTTAGAGCTTGTATTGTGCTCCCTTAGCTGAAAATTTCTCTTGTATAGAGATGTTTCTTAAACTCTTAGCTTTAGCCTGATTTGCCTTCAGAGAGAAAGAGTGTTAGAAGTGTAGTTTGTGATCTGCATGAATGAATGCATATGGAAAATCCGATCTGTAGGAAAAAAAATCTGTTCTAGAAAAATTACTTCTAATTCTTCATACTTCATTTAGGCTATTTTTTTTAAAAAAACACGTTTACTGCTTTTTATAAACCGTTTCAAAATATCTGTGTCAGGATAACATTGCATAGTCCATAACTTCTTATTTTTAGACCCCCTGGGATTAAAGAAGAATATTAATCTGATTTACTCAGTAATGTAAAATTATCTTTTTATATTTGGCATAATTAGCCACCAATTATTTGCTTTACCAGTTCTTCCCTTAGCACTGTATCCAGATTTGTCAGTTATGTATTCAAAGTGGTGTTCCTTCTAGGTGTATCCTTCAACTGTCAGACTACTCCATAGACTATCTTAAATGTTGATGCAGCTGATGGTTCAAGGCCAGTGTCTCTGGTATATCGAATCAAGACGGGGTTTCTCAACACAGCACTACTGACAGTTTGGACCAGAAGATTCTTTGTTGGGGGCAGATCAGTACCGTCCTGTGCGCTCTAGGATGTTTAGCACTATTGCTGGCCTCTACCCAATAGATGCCAATAGCTCCCCTCAGTTGTGATAATCAAAGTTGTCTTCAAACATTGTCAATTGTCCCCTAGGGATGGGGGTGCAGGACAAAATTGTTCCCCTGTTAAGAAACACTAGATTAGTGGTATACATTACATACAACCAGAACCATTGTTTTTTGTTGTTGTTATTCATTTGCTGTTGTTGTTGTTGTTTTTAATGGAGCACAGAAAAATCTGATCCAAAGGAACTCAGTAACTCTCACCTGTGAATTTCTTCCATAAAACTGGGTTCTATTTTAAATGTTGGATTAATAGGCAGGACACAAATTTCCTTTAATGACTTATGTGTCAGAGAAGGGGTTCTAAGATTCTGCATAGATGCATATTTTATACTTTTAATTTATTTATTGGTCTCCTTATTATGGTGATCTTTCTGAAAGTCAGACCAAGTTGTCACACTGCTATGACTTAACTAAACTCCCCTTTCAACATTTGCCTACTTCAAATAATTTAATTGTTGATATTTTACCCTTAGTGCACACAGCTGAAGAGAGATCTTTAGTGAAAACTAAAACTAACAGGTAAATCCATCTTGGCTTTGAGGCAGAAAGATGGCAGTTACACAAAGAGCTCTTCACTACACTGACCTGAGAGGGTCCAAGACCTTGAAGTGAAATTTGGAGATCACCTGCCAAACAAAGACACCACAGCTTTGCTTGACTTAGTCAGCCTGATTTCAAATACCTCCAAAGACTCAGAAAAGCAATTTCACATCTTCACATTGGCTGTATGAAACCCCTTAATCCTCATAGTAACCATAGGAGGTAGGTATGTTTACTATGCCATTCTCACAGGTGAAGAAACTGAACTACTAAGAATTTTAGTAGCTTGGTCAAAGTCATACAGCCTGTAAGAGACGGAGGCAGGTTCCAAATTAGTCAGTACTCCAGAGTTCATGATCTTCTAAAGTTCTTTAAAATATGTTAGAATTTAAAGGGAAACTGATGGGCTGGATTTCAAGCATCAATCAACAGGATATTTATCCAAAAGAATAAATGAAGAAATTAATCAACCCTTCAGATTTAAGGGAGAGGGATTATTGGAAAGAAAAGAATTACATATTTAATAGCTATGTTATAGTAATACTACACTACTTTTAAAATATATAGCACTTACAAAATTTTCAGAGACTATCTCAGTTCTGTCCAGAGAGTCTCAAATTATTTTATATTCGCCCCTTTCCTTTTGAGGATTAAGAGAATATTATTTTGCTTATGAACATAGTTGGCATACAACAGAGGATTTCCATTTTCCTCCCTTAACTGTCAAATAATGCCACCTCTCATTAATATATTTTCCAGAAAACACAAGGACTTAGATGATAGATAAATCAGAGGTTATTATTTTTATAAGTATGCATTTCTAAGCATCTTTTTTCCTATACTAAACCCACTAAAAAAAATTCCTAAATCTGGAATACTGTGGTTGAAAGAACATCTTGACACTTCTAGCTTTCTAAGCATCAATATTAGTCAACAGATGAACGCCCTTAATTATTAATTTATACCTTGCTACCCACTAAATGTTTAGTAACCACTGAAACATTTGTCACCTCTTTTGATTATTTATAATTTTTAAAAAATAATTCCAAACTGATGCTTCACCCAGTCTTCGAACTTGTTAGCTGGAAGTTAGGCTGCCACAGACCTGTGGCGGAAGAGGAGAAGAGGGGTGGGCAGTTGGAGAAGTAGAGGAGAGACCTGTTTCTTTCCAAAAGTGTTTAACCACTGCGGCCTGCAATTAGATCACATTTTGGTTGATGTCAGAATAAGTTGGTTTAATCCACTGGCTGTCTTCAAGTCTAATGACATCCATGTTTCTAGAAATGATGAAATTATATATGTAGACTCATTCTTTTAAAAATTATTTTGCTTACAGTTACGCCGTGCTTATCAAGGTCATTCTTCATGAGCCTAGCAAAGTTACTTTTCATATACATTTAAAGAGGCATGATTACAACATGGAAGGGAAATTCTGATGCAACTTCAAAATAAATTAGAGAACTTTTCATTTTATTCTTTTACGCATTTCATATGTAATCTAGACTATCACAGTAGCTTTTATTGTTTTCTGCTTATATTATAAAATTATCTTGTCTAGCTTATATGATTTTAGTATCTGCATCTCACTGGAAAAGGTATTGGTAGTATGTGTCTTTGCAAAACATTGTTACAGATGGGATTTCCACCCATAGAAATTAGATAGTCTCTCCTATTTCTAAGGAGAACATCATGAATAGTTTTTTAAAAGAAAGCCACAAGTTTATCATGTTTTAGATACTCTAAAACCCCTTTTAATATGCCTATTTGTCCCTTGCAAATAAAGAGAACAGTGCCTCGTCTTCCATGTGAGCAGTTTTTAGCAATTAACCAATCCCTAGCAATTGTGAAATCACAGAACGGAGTCAGTGTTCTCCAGTTCTGAACTTGAAGTTCCTGATAATTGAACCGTGGTTGCCAAAAAGAAGAGGGTTCTGAAACCTATCACCACTTACCAGAAGTTCTTATAAGCAAAGAGAAATCATACCTTTTTCTTTTTGCATACAAACAACCAGCGGCTAATTACTCTTTGTTGCCAGGTGAATTGGCTGTATTCAGAGGAAATAGGCAACTTGTAGAAAGAAAGTTTAACATGTATTTTAGAATTCTATCATGATACAATTTAGCAACTGATGTTGGTGAGCAGATAGTTACTGTGGTTTATAACAGGAGAACCACTGTTAGCTTGTAATATTTCTACTGAGGCAAAGGAAATCAAATCATTTCTTACGTGTGGAAAGTACGTTATATCTCTTCAACAAGGCAACGTGTATGGGGCTGATGGAGTTCCACTCTAGATAGCACTATGGCCACTGCTAAGAACTATACAGCCTCTTGTCTATTCATAGGGAGATAGACATAGGGTGAAGGGAAAAAAAAAAAAAATTAGGTGGGAAAGGAGCTAGGATCAGGAGCCTGAATGTGCAATCATGAGAGATAACCTCCTGTAAAAACCTGAGAATGCAAGGGGCAAAGGAAGCATGGTGTTCATTTAAGATCCAGTGTGATCTTACCAGACTGGTACAGCTGGAGGAAGCATTCAGTTAAAGTTTCTTGAATGGATAAATGAATGTAAACACCCAAAACTACAAGATCACTAGCCCATAAGCTCAGAGAGTAGGGAAAATCAGACTTATTAGGAAACTGCCTTGGTAGCCAGTTACTTAGAAATGTCAATATGACGTCTGCTAAATAACATTTATTAACAACCATGTTTGTTTGCATTTTTCTCATAGTCAATGAATTGTTATGAAATCTCAAAATAACTTGTTCTCTACTAGCTTACATTATATTAATCTAGTTTGAATTTAATGACTGCCCTGTGTAAGAAACTCTGGGATGTTATGTCAGAGAAACTTTGTACTCTAAGTGCAGATGGTTTCACATAAGTGCAGAGAGTTTAATATAAAGGAAGTATAACTTTTATTTTAACACTTCCCTTAATAATGACCAAGTTTTTGAAGCATTGTTTTTGTTTTGCTTTGTTTTTTGCCTGAAAGAGCCCAGTGACCTTCAAGTCCCTTTCCTGGTTAAGGCTTAAAGCTATCCTTTTCATATATTTGAATATTTTTGTTGTCCATGTTCACACTGCCACCTTTCTGCACACCTGGACAAATACTGTGTCCCATCAGCTTAGCTTTACCCTGCTCAGGAAAGTTTAATTCCATCCACATAATTGGATAATTTATTGTGCACTCTTAGTTTCAGATTACTCATTGGTTAATTCAGCAAAAATTAATTGAGCTTCCACTATATGCCAGGCATAGTGCGAGATGCTGGGGTGAGCAAGTCATTTATAAATGTTTTAAGTAAGGTTAGTCCTATTGTCAATTCCTAAGGAATCCTAACTTGTTCTCTATGCTCATCATTGTCCATTTCCCTTTAACTTGCTGTAAGCCTATTTTCTTTCCTTGTGATAGTACACAAAAACCATCTCTACACCAGTCTTCTCACTTTCATTCTTCTACAGTCTATATGGAAAGCAGCTGCTTAGTGGCTCACAGATGCAAATTTAACACAGTAGCCATAGGCCTAGTCTACTACTATGCGTATATATGTGTACGTGTGTGTGTGTGTGTGTGAGAGAGAGAGAGAGAAGGATAAGTAACAGACCTATGAGAACTAAGATCCAGTTCAAGTTGTGCTTCAAGAATTGTATGCAAAAATATCGCCATTGGTGTTGAGGCTGACCTTCAGTTAGTTTTGTTATGATGATTGATGCATAGTGACATGTTGACACAGTACTACTTTTGTTTCTAAACTCCAATATTGTTTTGTCATCTTCTCCTTCTTGAGTTGGCATATTTACAGGCTCTTAATTCCTTGGTTTTCAGCATTAATCCTAATGTTCTGTCTAAAGTATAGTGCAGGTTTCCTTGTATTTCAATTCACTATGCTTGAGGGGAAGTCACCATAAGTAATGATTTTGCTCTACTCTTTGGCAGCACAACCACAAACTAGACAGTGGTTCAAAATCTCAGGGTTTGCAAGGGGCTATGAGAGACCATATGCAGCCTCAGGGAACTGCTAAAATGCTCAGATTAATTGTCTAGATATGAGTTCACAAGTCTCATGAACATTTACTTTAGAGTTAGAAGAAACTCTAAACTCACTAAATCACTGTTAAACGTCAGGGTAAACCACTTGGTTTTACTGGAGGAAAATGGAATCCATTTAAGAACCAAAATCCTAATATCTAAGATGAAGTTAATGTAGAATAGCACATGCAGGGGGAGCGACCATGAAGCCTATGGCAGCAATGTTGGCCTCTGTAGACTTTGTACCAGGCAGCTGCTCTTTCCTTCTTCAAATTCACATTATAGACAAATTTTTGTTTATTCACATGAGTAGACAAACTCATGAAATGTTCTCAATCAGCAAATGGTTTTGGAAGCCAGGTAGAGTGAACCAGTCTTTGGTTTATAAATGTGCTGTGATGCTAATGGAACAGCTGCATTAACAATCAACTTTAATAAGGAAACAAGGGTTTGAGGATAAGAAGCTGAAATGGGTAAAGAAGAACAACAAAGCAAATGACATGCCTGAAAAGTAAACTTTACCATTTGAAGGAATATTATGCAAAATCCACTTGAAAATAATGAATGAGAGGGCCAACTTGATATGTTTTAAAGAGAGTTGGTTGAGATGAGGCCTCAGTTTGGCTTTGACAAGGCTATTGTTAATGTGGGGAGAGTGGGGTTCACATCCCCCAAAATCACATCTTTCAATCTTTATTTATGCTAAGAAAAGATAGCAAGAAAGTACATTGTTCTTTCCTCATTACCAGACCTTTTTTCTTTCTTTGCTTTTTTTGTCCCCGAACTATAAATCAGTTAACTAGGCAGGGTCATTTTCAAGAGCTTTCGTAATGCCAAGAGACACCAAATGGTGAGGTAGATCAAAGGGACAAAGAATTATAGAGGCATTGATCCATTTTCCTTAAGACCCTGAGTACAATGTGAACAGACTACTTAGCTCCAGGCTGCAAACCAAGTATTTTGCAGCAGACCCAGTCGGGATTTCTTAGGAAGTTCTCCCTGTTGCTTTTCATAGTTTAGATAATCCACATGAACAACCCTGATTAAATCAGTTGCCCCCAGGCTATGGGCAAAAGCATAAATGGTTTTTCAGGAGAGAATGGTCCAAAAGCCTGCCTCTTTCTCTCTCTCTTGTCCCTCTTCTCTCTATCTATATACTTCCTCATTTTTTTAGTTACTCACTTACATTTTTTATCCTAAAATTCTGTCTATCCAATGTAATGGTAAGTAGAGAGTATTACTGAAAAGGTGCCATTCTTCTCTTCATTTCATGATTCAGGTTTTGATTTTGAATTACATTACCTGTCTTCTTGTGCTGATTATGAACAGTTTTTTGAAAGGCTGCTATCTAGGGGGTGGTTATCCAATAACATTATGGAAGGTCAGCAGGCATTTGTTTCTCAAGTCTGATTCTTTTTAAACCAGGCAATTACTCTATGGTTTAATAATCCTTACCTCAAAGTTCACTTGAAAGAAAGCTCATAAGATTTAAGGGGGAAAAAAAAAATCCCTAAAAATAAAAGTTAGGCTAGTCTAGGCCAGGGTGGGAAATTCCATTGTGGCTAGAAGCCCATGGCAGGTAGAGTGGAATTTAATGAAGGAAACTGCTGTGTTTTTGTGTCTTTCTGTATGTTTTTCCTTTAAAACCAAGAGCTGGGCAGGCATCCCATTCGACCTGACGTGACCCAAGCAAATTGCTTCTTATATAAAAACAACTGCAGACTTTGAGAATGTGAAAATGCACTGTATCCTTCTCCAACTGAGGGAAAGGAAAGCCTGAGAACAGGACGGCCTTGTCAATACTCGTTGAGCAGAACTATCACTCAAACCTGATAAAGGGAGATTAGGACAAGCTTCCTTATGCCAGAGGGATTCATTATAAGTAAGACTTCTTTATTTATTTTTTATTCTCTTAAACAAGCACAAGTGGTAGATGGAAAATGCATTTTTTAAAGACAGATTTTATGTAGGAAATGATAGTATGCACAATTTTTTAAAGTCTTTTCATAGAACTCACATTTTTAATTTAAAAGAACAAATATTAAATTTAAAAAAGACAATGAGAAGCATTTTCCTTTTCTGCCACAGTCTTAGACAAGGGAAGGAGAAGAGATTCAGGGTGTGTCCAGTGATATTGCATTCAGATGTGTTGTCTTGGCTTGTGTACTGACAGATTTATTTAAAAAACAAAGTTTTAAAAATGCATTGTGTGCTAGTGAAGTCACTTCATAAATCTTTTCCTTTATGAATTATTTTGATCACAAGGCTTGTTGTTTGAATCACTGAAGGACTATTCTCCCTAAAAGAAAAATGCCTTCATTTCCAAACTGTCAGTTCAAGAGCCAGCAACTTCCCCTGAACAGCATGCAGGGATCCAGAGGGGCAGAGAAAAAGGGACCACATGAGTCCTGACTCTAATATGAAGCATAATTCAGTTTAGATTTGTCGTGGTTCACAGAAGAGACATGTTTTGAAAATTTGGACCCAGAGTCCGTACTTTTCTAGTAAATGACTTAGTTTGAAATACTGATTCTGCTTTAAGAAAAAAACAAACAAATAAGGGAACACAGCCTTTGATGCAGCTGGTCCGTCAGAGGGCGGAAAGTTAGAATTAGAATGCTCTTCAAGCTGTGGCTGAATAATGAAGGGTAGGGCTTCCTAGCTGGGCAGTGACCACAGTCCCCCGGGAGAACAGAGGACAAATATTACCTAATGTGTACAAAGACTTTCAAAGTTAAGTTGATTACAAGCTGAGGGAAGAAGGTTGGATGAGGCAGCAAGGACTGAATTCCACCAGAAGGACCTGATAGGTGCCACAAGGCTCCACTTGGCCCTCAGTTCTCAGGGTTTAAGGGATGGGTACCAATAGGAAGCCAGTTAGGTTCTTGAAATGAATAGCCTGCATAAAGTTATTACAGAGAAGAAAGAAAAGTGGAATAACATATCGGAATATATACATACATAGAGATTGGTAAATTGGATGCAGGTTACACTGTAGGTCACTGTGTGATGGGTAAGACTCTCCCTAACCGAGGTGTAATTTGTAGCTAAGGACCTTGTCTTGTTCTTAATTTGTTTTCCTCACAGCACCTGGAATGTCGTTGCGACATAAAAATAAATAATTAACAATTGGTCTGTTATATCAATTTTCCATGGTAATTGGTGAGATGGGGTAGTAGGTTAATAACTCCAGATTAAATACTGGAGGCTGTCTGGAAGAGATGAATTTGACACTGATTTCTAAAGGGCAAAAGAGGTGGACAGAACTGGAGAGGCTGTTTCAGGTTCACTGATTCCAGAGGTATTTTTTGAGCACTCCCTGCTTCAATCTGAGAGCTCCATTTTTCTGCTGCTCCATAAAATGAGCAAGAATTGTATGGGAAGGATGGAGAGCAAGTTTACATGACAGAAGAAGCAAGTTGCTAATGTAGGAGATGGGAAGAATATTAATAGGAAATGCATATTGTTAGAACAAGTGATGAGTACTGTGAATGAGTTTGATCTCAATTCTAAGTAGGCAATATGAGAAAATGGTTGAAATTTAACTCTGGAGTCTGACTACCTGGGCCACTTTACAAATTCATCTATATAAAATACATAGTAAATGTTTGTCTTAGAATGAGGCTTTATAAATGGTGAGGATGAAGTTACCCATTTTCCCTGCACAACTGTACCACATGTTCAGATTCTCTGTCATAATCAGAAATATCTCACATCACTAATCTCCCAAGCATTCTCATTAAGGTGCCTTTCTTTATTTGTAACTGTATTTCATTTCACTCATATAGAGTATAGTATTTTTCCTGGCCATGTTTAGTAAATGGAATACATACTATTTTCCAAGGCACTGTGAATTACTTTTTTAAAAGATGAAAAAAAAAATGTCTTTTCTCATAAGGAAAAAGCAGTCTATTGAGAAAGGAAAACTTGCTGACACTTTGATTATAATGCAATTTTCCAAATCAATTTCTAAATACTATCTACCATAAAACAACACTTTTGATAGCTCTGATTTTGGTAATGGAGGAGTAGCTTGTACTATTTCAGGACAAAGATATCCACAGATAACAATTCTAAACTCTGGTTGCAATTTAAAAAAACAAAAACAAAAACCAAAAAAACTGAACTACAATTGAAAACTGATAAACAATTATTTGAAGGCACTGGAAAGTGACCAAAAGTAGACAGAATCTGGAGTGAAACCTACTGGGTGAAATCCACATTTATGATAGCTTTTTCCCTCAAGGAACTTCCCAGTCTGTGTGGTATGGGGCAGTTAGAATCGAAGCAGCAAGCCACAATCTTATTGGATTGAGGTGTCAGAGGATGGAGTTCAGAGTTGGCAGAGTGGCTGAAATTAAGGGAGCAAATTTTGGAAAGGATGGAGCCACAGAGGCGGGGCACCCATAAATCTGTATATAAACTCTCCTAATGTCTTCGCTGATTTGTGGACTATGCAAGTAGAGGGGAGTCTATAAGGACTTGGAGAAAAGGAACAACTAGAAGTCTGGAAGAGCTGAGAAAATATATCTGATGAAGGGAAGACAAAATTAGGAGTATGAGTTTAACTAAGTTGTAAGGGTTTCGTAAATGTCTAAAGCTTTGCTTAAAACACAGAAGGGCCACACTTTAGAAATATAGATGGTGAATCAGGACTAAGAAATTAATTTGAGAAAAAGGGACAAAACTGTAACATTGAAAGACCCTAACAAAGCACAAAACTAAGCCACCACAATGTCAAGGCAGTCAACCAGTAATTTAATTGCCTACTAGAATTAAAAACCATTCTTTAGAGGAAGATAACAGAACCGAGGGTCTTATATCATATATAAGGTACGAATACAATTAAATAATGACTGGACATGGAAACAGGAAAATGTGACTGCTAACCTAAAATACAAAACAATCAATAGAAACAAATCCCTAGGTAATATAGATGTTTTAATTCGCATACAAGGACTTTAAAGCAAAAGTTATAAATATATGCAGGACTTAAAGAAAAATATGATCATAAGAGGAAACATGAGAAAATAAGCAGAGAAATGGAAATTATTTTTTAAAAAGCCAAAAAGTTAAGGTACAATATCTGAAACAAATAAACAAAAAGTAATTAGAGAGGCTTGACATCATATTGATGGCAGAAGAAAGTGTCAGTAAACCTGAATACAGATTAATAAAAATTATTAGTATAAAGAAGAGAGAGAAAAAGGACTGAAAAAAATGTGCAGAGTGTCAGCAATCTGTAGAACAACATCAAACAGTCTAATATTCTTGGAGTATCTCAGGAGAAGAGAAAATCAATGGAATTATTAAGAAGAACCAAAGGGTTAAAGTACAATAGCTGAAATAAAAATAATTCTTGGCAACAGATTGGAGATGGAAGAAGAGAAAATGGGACAAAAATGATATTTGAAGAAATGATAGCAGAAAATGTTCAAAATTAAGTGAAAAGGCAAAATTATACAAGGAAAACCACATGTAGGCATTGTTTTCAAACTTCTATAAGCCAAAGATAAAAAGAAAAATCTTGAAAGCAGCCAAAGGTATTTGGGGAATAGATTGCCTATAGAGGAACGATTAAGTAAATGTCAGCTGACACCTCATCGTAAATGATGGAAGCTAGAAACAATGATTAGAAAGAAAAACTGTCAACCCAGAATTCTACTTACAGCAATGATATCTTCCAAAGGTGAAAAAATAAAGAATTTTCATATAAACAAAATTTGTTGTCAGCAGAACTCTTACAAGAAATGTGAAAGGAAGTTCTTTAGGCTGAAAAGACATCAGATGTCCTTAGTTTTAAAAAAAGAATGAAAAACACTAAAAGTTGTAAATATCTAAGTACATGTAAAAGAATATGTTTTTTATTCTGCTAATTAAAAAAAATACTGCTTGCTTAATGCATAAATTATAACTTTATCATGGATCTATAATATTTATAAATTTAAAAATATATAAAAATACTACAAAGGATGCTGTGGTGGTAAATAGAATTATACTCCTGTAAGACTCACACGTTTACATGAAGTGGTACAATATTAAGTCTAAGTAGACTGTGATAAATTAAAGAAGCATATTGTAATCCCAAGAACAACTGCTAAAAACCAATACAAAATAAGTACAGCTAAAAAGCCAATAATGGATTTAAAATGGAATAATAAATTACTTACTAAGCCATTAAAAACAGAAAGGGAAGCAGAGGAACAAAAAAGGAAATAAAAATAGAAAGCAAATAATGAGATGGTAAATCTAAACTCAACCATAGCAATAATTCCATTCAGTGTAAATGGTCTAAACACCACAATTAAAAGACAAAGACTGTCAGACTGGATTAAAAAGTAAGACTTGACTATATACTGTCTATAAGGAAAGCACTTTAAATATCAAGTTATGGTTATCTTGAGAGTAAAATAATAGGGAGATACATACAAATATACATACAGTATGAGTTAGCATAAGAAAGCTGGATTGGCTGTATTAATATTAAACAGAGTAGACTTTAAGACAAGGAGTATTATTAGAGATAAAGAGGAATTTTTATAATGATATGTGTCTAATTATCATGAAGATATAAGTAATAAAAATATATGCAGAAACTGACCAAAAAAATAAAGAGGACTAGAGAAATCCGTAATAACAACTGGAAATTTTAATGCCCTTCTCCCAGTACTTGATGGCATAAGTAGACAGAAAATCAGTAAGGACATAAAGATATTAAAAACACCATCAAATGCC
This sequence comes from Physeter macrocephalus, assembly GCF_002837175.3. Classification (NCBI taxonomy): domain Eukaryota; kingdom Metazoa; phylum Chordata; class Mammalia; order Artiodactyla; family Physeteridae; genus Physeter; species Physeter macrocephalus. The sequence continues at coordinate 99,529,190 of NC_041214.2, forward strand.
TTGACCTATTTGTCTTGAATAGAACACTATTCTGACGTGCAAAATATGCATTCTTTACAACTACACATGGAATGTTTATCAAGGTAGACCACAATCTGTGCCATCAAATGAGTTACAAACATTTTCAAAAGATTGAGATACTACAAAATATGTTCCCTGATCATAATGTAACTAAAGGATAAATAAAAACCAAAATATCTAGAAAAGACTGCTTGGAAATTGAACCACAAACTTCTAAATACCCCACAGTTGAAAGGATAAAGTCATGAGAGAAATTATAAAATATTTTACATCAAGTTATACTGAAAATGTAATATATTGAAATTTATCATACAGGTTAAAGAAGGTCTTGGCAGAAATCTAGGGGTTTCATTCTTAATCAGAAGAAAGAAGAAAGGTTTAAAATCAATGACATAGGTTTTCACTTTAATGAAGTAGAAAAAATATGATCACATTAAACACTAAAATAGTAGAAAAAAGGAAATAAATGCAAAAATCCAAGAAACAGAAAACAAACAATAAAGATACACAAAGGGAAAATTTGATTGTTTAAAAAGATAAATGAATTTGATAAGCCTCTAGAAATAATGATTAAGAAGAAAAGATAAAAATTACCAATATCAGTAATGAAAGGGGTATTATTACTTATCACACAGATATTAAAAGGATAACAAGAGAATATTATGAGCACTTCATGCCACTAATTTCCAGAACTTTGATGAAACAGATAATTTCTTTAAAATACATGTTGCCAAAACTGATACAGGAAACAGGAAATCTGAATAACCCTATATTTACTAAAGAAATTGAATTTGTTATCAAAAACTTTCCTAAAAAGACAACCCCAGGCCTAAATAGTTTCCCTGAAGAATTCTATAAAACATTGTAGGAGGAAATAATATTAATCCAAACAAATTCTTTCAGAAAATATAGAAGAAAACACTTCCTAACTTGTTTTATGAGGCCAGCATAACCGTAATTAGCAAAAGCTGAAAAAGATAAGAAAATTACAAGCCAGTATCCCTCATGGGTCTGGGCACAGTAATTTTTTTTTTTTAATATTAACAAATACAACTACACTTCAATTTTTAAAAAAAGAAAAAATTAATTTAAAAGATGCAGCAATATATAAAATGAGTAATACCTCACAACCAACTAAAGGTTATCTCAGGAGTGCAAGTTTAGCTTAACATTTGAAAATAAATCAATGTAAATTCACCATATTACTAGAATAAAAAAGAAAAATATGATCTCAAGAGATTCAGAAAAAGCATTTGAAATAATTTAATAGGCATTCTTAATAAAAACTCTCAGAAAACTGGAAGAGATAGGAACTTCCTCAATCTGATGAAGGGCTTCTATAAAAACCTACAATTAATATCATACTTAAATATGAAAGGCTGAATGAATGCTTTCTGCCTAATATCTAGTACAAGGCAAAGGTACCTATTTTTACTATTTCTGTTCAATATTATACTAAAGATCCTAGCCAGAGCAATAAAGCAAGAAAAATAAAGGTTAAAAAATCGAAAAGGAGGACTTCCCTGGTGGCACAGTGGTTAAGAATCTGCCTGCCAATGCAGGGGACATGGGTTCGATCCCTGGTCTGGGAGGATCCCACATGCCATGGAGCAACTAAGCCCATGTGCCACAACTACCGAGCCTGCACTCTAGAGCCCAGAAGCCACAACTACTGAGCCTGTGTGCCACAACTACTGAAGCCCACACACCTAGAACCCACGCTCCGCAACAAGAGAAGCCACCGCAATGAGAAGCCCATGCACCACAACAAAGAGTAGCCCCCACTCGCCGCAACTAGAGAGAAGCTCACACACAGCAACAAAGACCCAATGCAGCCAAAAATAAATTAATTAATTTTTTAAAAAAATAGAAAAGGAATAAAATAAAAATAGAAAACTGTCTTTATTCACATATACCATGATTGTTTACATTAGAAAATCTTAAGGAATATGCAAAACAACTACTGGAGCTTTAAAGTACGTTTAAAAAGGTCATAGGATCTTTATTCAAAAATTGATTATATTTGTATGTAGTAGTGGCAAATAATTTGAATATGAATTTGTAAAGTTAATTTACAATAGCGTTAAGATACAAAATACTTAGGAATAAGTTTAACAAAAGAATATAAGGCCTCTACACTCAGAACTAAAAAAGCCTTAGAAATATCCATTGTTTGTGGGTGAACACTCGATATTTAATTAAAGTATGATTTCTCCCCAGATTGATCTATGGAGTCAACGCAATTCAAGTCAAGGTCTCAACAGGGTTTTTTCCTTTTTTTTCTAATTTTTGGAGAAATTGTCAAGCTAATTTTAAAATGCATATAGAATTGCAAATAACCTAGAAAAAGAAGAACAAAGTTGGAGCACTCACACTATCTAGTTCAAGACTTTCTATAAGTATAAATAAAAACAGATTATACTATCACCTCCCCTACCAAGAAAAAAACACCTCACAAATAGACCATTGGAACAGAATAGAGAGAGAATCTAGGTATTGACTCCAAACGTATGGTTGATTAATATCAACAAAGATGACAATATCATTAATTTGGGAGAAGGAAAATCTTTTCGACTAATGGTGCTTGAACAATTAAGAATAAGCATACAGAAAAAAAAAATTAAACCTTGGCCTCTATCTCATACTACACACTGAAATTAATTTAATATGTATTAAACACTTGTAAGAACTAAGATTGTAAGTGCTTCTAGAATGACAAATAGGGAAAAGAAAAAACCCTCATAACCTTGAGGTAAGCAAAGATGTTTATAGGACGCAGAAAGCCCTAAACATAAAACAAAAAATTGGTTAATCAGACCTCATCCAAATTAAAAACTTCTGGTTATCAAATGACATTGTTAAGAAAATAAAAAGGCAAGCAACAGGCTGGGTGAAAATATTTGCAATACATGTATCAAAAAAGGACTCATGTTCAGAGTATATAAGGAATAACTTCAAATCAATAATAAGTACACAAACAAAATTTTAAAATGGGCAACAACTTGAATAGGCACTTCACAATGGAAGATCTAAAAATGGCCAATAAACTCATTAAAAGCTACTCAGCATCACTAGCCATCAGGGAAATTCAAATTAAAACCACAAGGAGATCATAGTTCATGCTTACTAGAATGACTAAAACAAAAAAGACTGACACACTCAAGTGTTGGCAGGGTTGTAGAATACTTGGTATTCTTACATTTGCTAGTGGGAATGTTCCACCTTGGAACACTTAGTATCATATAGAGTTAAACATATACCTACCCACCCTATTGCTTGGTAATTGCGTTCCTGGGTATTTCCCAAAAAGAAATGAAAACTATACCCTCAAAAAGACTTGCACAAGAATGTTTACAGTAACTTTATTCATAATTGGTTAAAAATGGAAACACCCAAATATAGAAAATGATATACAAAATGTGGTGTATTCATAGAATAGACTGCGAATAAGCAAACAAAACAAATGCACTATAACACAGACAACACTGTGGATGAATTTCAGAGATATGTTGTACAAAAGAAGCCAGAACCCAAAAGACTACATATTGTATGATTAAAATCAGAATATTGGTTGTTACGAGAGATGGGAATTGACTGGAAGGGGGCACAAGGGACTTAATCTTTGTTAGGATAGTGGTTACATAGGTGTATACATTTATCAAAACTCTTTGCACTATACATACTTTAAAATCCATGGATTTTGCTTTATGTAAATTTTACCTCAATTTTTTAAAAAGATGTATGCTTGACTAATCAACTCTCACCTGAAGTGCTTCATCCATTTTGTTAACAGTTTCCCCAGGCACTGTCCTAATTAACCTTCAAAGCTGTGTTAAAAGGTTTCTTTTTTCCTGTTGCCTTGATTCCAAGAGATGTGGTAAAACATAAATTGTCAAGATTTGGAAACCCAAGAAATGTTCAAGGTTAAGGAAAGAGGAATCTAATAACAAGCCCAGATATGGCCTTGGATAGGCATTGCTACTTCAGGCAAGTTTTCACTGCATGTTCAGTTTTCTTTTGTGAATGATATTGTTTTCTAAATTTGCTTCATTTCTTGAGCCAGAGGGATATAAAGTCCTTCACATTTACTTTTTGTTTGATTACATATTGCAAAGTTAATAGCAAACTCTAAGCTTAAAAACTTCAAAGAATTTCAGGACTTTCAAATTTTTCCTTCTTTCTACTATCCAACCAAGAGTTTTGTTTATTCTCTGGTTTACTCTACACTTTTAAAGAGTCATTGCCAAAGAAAAGAATAATTGAATGTTCAAAGATGACAATAAGCAAGATTTCAGTTTCTTTCCAAACGTAGGCTTACCACTTCCCTGCATTTAACCATAAAGCTTGTGTTTTGGCAGTATTATCACATGATCGAGAATTCTGCTTTACCTAAAACACTCTTGTTTTTGGCTTACATAGGTGTCATCAGGTCTTGTCTTATTTTACTCCTCTTCACCCACCCCCAACAAACACTGCACAAGTCTGGCTGTAATACAGTTTCTTTTGTAGTGAATATTTTTTTAAAGCACCTAATACCTGAATTATGAAATACAGAGAAGAGCACATTAACCTGGCTGACTTATTTCCTCTCCTGCTTTTTTTTAAACACATATTCTAGCCCAGTCTATCAATGCCAGATGGCAACTGCATTTTGATACACTGAATATTTACTAAGTCATGTGGTGTGCTTTTGAAGTATTTTTTTACCCTTTCCATCAAATGAGCTGACTCATCCCTCATTCATTTATTCCTGCTTTTAACAAGTTGCATTTTTAGAAACTTGACCTCGGCTTTATCAAAATGATAAAAGATGTTTTAAAATGATGCATCAGAAATTCTGAAGTCCTAACTACATCTTATGTCCTATGACTGTAATGTATATTGTTACATTTTTAAATGTTAGTAATGTACCAATTTCCCTCATATATTTTAATGAAACTTTATTCCAACTACATTACTTTTTAGCATAGAAGAATGTGGTGGGAGTACATTTGTACTTAGACAGCTTTAGGATATTCAGGATATTAAAGCATTTATGGTTGAAATCACTTAAAATGACCACGAAAATAGCAACTGAGCAACTGATATTTATGTCCAGGTCCTAAATAAAGAGTGCTATATTTTGGGTCTAATGAAAGATTTGGCCTATTAGAAATAGGCAGTAGGCCTAATAATAGTGATAGTAATAAGAAAAAAGACTAAATGACCTCAGAATACTATGACTCTCATGTTTTCTTCTTGTTTTCTTGGTCTTCATAAGAATATGCATTTGTGGAAGCACTCTCAGTAAACAAATGCTGATATTCCTCAATCTAAGGATATAAAAAACAACAGAAGAAGGTGCTGACAGATAAAAGTACATGGCTTTGAAAAATGTGCCTGGAGGCCAGTGCATATTCTAAGAATTCTTCTTGGCCTGTTTATCTCTGAAGACTATTTTAAGTTATTATTTAAGTTTTTATGGCTACTTCTCAATGACTTTTCAGAAATAGTAGAGAATATTGGGTGTCTTAAGAAGTTAAGAATTAGTGCTTCATATAAAAGAGTGGGAGTTTTCTTGGTGAATAATTTTTTTCAAAATTATTATAGTTTTTTTCTTTCTTTTTAAAAGCAGACATATAGGGATATTTGGAAAGATTCAAAGGACCTATTCAGTTTTACCAAAAATCTCCCATGATACCCTTATCCATTATATTTTCTAGCTCTGTTGTGTAATTAAAATTGCTTCTGTCTTTTGTGTGTGTGTGACATATTCTGTATAGTGCTTACTTAGTCTGGAGTAGATTCTCAAAAGTATTGATTCCCTTGTTAGTTTATGAATGCATGTAAAACTCTGAGCATAGTGCCTGATACATAGTGTGCATTCAGTTACTCATTCTTATTCTATTAGTATTGCTCCTGTTACTATTACTACTTTTAAAAGGATATTTCCAACTGGCCTTTAGAAGTTGTCTCATTAAGCCTATATTTTTATAAAAGATTTGGGAAATATATAATCTACCTAGTATAAATTTAAAGTAATTTGAGTTGTATTCTAGAAGCAAAAGAAGGAGAACATTCTAGAGGCAAAACACCACCAACAGTACTGAGTTCCTCAAGGCTTGGATTAGAATTAGTTTTTTTTAATGTATATAGAACTTGAGATCAAATCAGTTTTATCCCTATGACATATGTGGACTTCTCTTCTCTATAGACTATGTCAGTTCATTCAGCTATATGATCCTGTAAAAGAGGAAGTACATCCTGATAAAGCATATCCACGTATCACAAAGCAGAGACTCGAGTCCATTGTGCACCCTTTTAGGTTTTGTAGATCTACAACATTGTTAGTGGTTTCTTTAGAAAACAATCTGATGGAATTCCACATTCTCTTATTAAATAAGCCCAGAAGATTTTCTACTAACGCTTTCACTTTTAATAGCCCTTTTCTGTGTAATCAGCATCTCAAGAACTAGAATTTCTGGAGTCCATTCATCGTTTTTATTTTATGAATTTCACTTGAATGTTTCTAACTTTGTGGAGACTCATCTAATTGAATGGTAACATTTTGTATTGGGTCAACAAGAGAGTTAGTAGTAAAAGCATTGTGGTGGCAGGACACACAAACACACACACGTAAGGTTTTCCATATGGTTCATATTGTATTCCCTTTCCTGAAGAAAAGTAACAATGAAAGAACAACATATCTTCTTTGGATCTTCTGCCAGATTAAACTATGGTATAAGTAAGTTATTGTATTATTTGGGGAGATAAGAAATGGATGGATATAGGTTAAATTTTTGAACTGGGAGACACTTCAAATATAATTGGAATCATTTATTTAGTAACATATTAGTCAACTGCTTAAAAATGTATTATTTTAAAATATTTAAATATTTAATTTCTGAGGCTGCTGGTTAGTCAAAGGAGTAAGAGCTGGAGTAAATCATAATATTTGCTTTACTTTTATTTTGGGAGCATTACTTTCTGTATTTGCATTGTTTGAGTTTGTTGCCTTTGTGTTGAAACTTAATGATAATTCCCTGACAGTGTTGGTGACCTTTGCGTACTATATTTATGAACTTTGCAATATACTGGAGCAAATTCTAGTCAAGCTAAAGTGTTTGGTTTTTCTAAACTCTCTCTGTACTTCAGATGGAATTTCATTCCTCCATTAAGCTGTTAGCCTAGTGGCTTATTGTATATAATTTATCAAATGCTATCTTTTAGGAGGAAGCCAGTCCTATGTAATATAACATTGTTATTGTATAGAACACAAATTAGTAAAGTAGTTAATAGTACACTTTTTTGAATGGCACTTTCTAAATTTAAGATATTACTATTCTATTATATCAGTACTTGGAAGACTGGGTGTGGTGAGTTTTTCCTTAATAAGAGAAAATTATCATGTCTCCTCATTTATCTTATGATACTTAGCTCATTAGGTCTTCGAAAGTATTAACTGTGAAAATGTATATAAAATGCTTAGCAAAATGTGGTACACAATAAGCATTCAATAAGGTTCCTATTGTTATTATACATAATATGTTCATAGTTATTAATGGTATTAAAATACTAATAAGACTGTGATTAGTACAATGTATAGTATGTAATAAATAATAAGTATTAATTATGTTAACTAATAAGTTCCTTAGTAAATTTTTTATTAACTGCAGTGCTAAGGCAATAATGGAAGGACTATCATAACAATTTCAAAAATATGGTTAAAACAACTAGTCAAAACAAAGCACAAAATTTAGTGAATATTTACTCTTAAAGTACATCGTTTTACTCTTCTGATAGACAACCATATCAAAGTATAAGTGGAAAACATGTTCTATAATGTGGGAAACGTAAACACATTATGCTTGTGAAAAATCTCTAAAGGATTAACCTTAAAAATAATCTAGTACTGTCTTCTGTTCCTTAGTTCTGATCTTTAGTTTTTTTTCAAATGATGGAAATTAGAGATTAATCCTTTTTCTTCTACTCCTAGCATTTTGTCAATTAGCAAAGGAAGAGATGTCAACAAAGTACCATCTGGTCAATAGTCAAATGGTTGTTACAGACAGTGAGTGCTCTCAGGACTAGACATCTTTCGTTTCTCTTCCATAAATGTCATGATTACTAGCTCCTTACTCCAAATCTGGTTTAGAGAGATACTAGAGAAGTGCTTAGTACTTACTGAGAACCTGCATAGTATGTATAACACATAGATAATCATCATCTTAGAGATGATTATGGTTTAAACAGGCTGGTTAACTTGCTCAAGGTCATGCTGATAATAAGTAGTGGAGTTGGTTTCAAATTCATGGCTGTCTGACCCAAAACCCGTGCTTTCCCTAGCACATCACATGGCTTCTTTCACTCAACCTAAGTAAATTGCCAAAAGCTTTTCCTGGAAGTTTAACCTCACTTTAGACTTTTTGAGACCTCCCAGCTGCCATCTATGTCTTCCTATTCTTAGTTTCTTTATCTTTGAGCTAAAAGAAAGGAAAGAGCTGTAGAGGTAGAGGGAGGAAGAAAAGGAACTTTGTAAGGTTAGGAGTGATGAGCATTCCTCTTCAGCTTCCTCTCCATGGTAACTCTTACCTTTATTCCTACGAGGAAAAATGTGAAAGTCCTCCCTTCTTTTTTTTTTTTTTTTTTTCCTCCCTTCTTAAGAAGGGTAAAACTACCTTGACCAAGTTCCTTCCAATCAGTGATTAACTAGCAACTCTAGCCCAGAATTCTGTCTTGTCTTTTCCTTACTAAAGATAACTCTTAAGCCTTCCCCTCTACTTAATCTGCATATTGTACTGAGGTTATTTATCTTCCAACATTTTGCAGTTTCCCTTAGGAATACCCTTAGCAACTGATTTCTATACAAACTGTCTGGGAAAGTTTAAGGGGATCATATCCCTTGTAAGTAAACAAAATAGAGAGTTTGAATGGAAATTTAATAGAAAATATATTGGCATGATTATAGGAGGCTGAATGAAACTTTTTTCTTTATATTTGCAGTATAAAAGTCAACTAACTCTCAGTTATAGCAATAGACTGGAAGAAAGAGATTATTCTATTTTTTGACTTATTGTTCAATATAGCTTGTTTTCACCACATTCTATCAATTCAACCTCCAAAGCAAATCTTAAAATTTGTCTCTTTCCCATTATCATTGCCTTGTGCCTTGACTATTGCAAATGTTCCTAGTGGAGTTTTCATTAGGAAGAAGTAGTTTTCATTAGAAGAAAGTAGACGCTTCCTTTTACAAATACAATCTCTAGTACAAGGGAGAAAAGATATGCCTTTCACTCTCTTTAAACTAGGGTTTCCACTGCTTTTTTCATCTCCACATAAATGTTTTCCTAACTTCTCCCATCCACTGCAATCCTACCGAGAGAGGGCATCAAGGCAAGGGCTGGCTTGGGTAGCCTCCTTTTTGGTCCACAGACTCCTGTTGTTCTCCCACTTAGCTGCTTTTCATATAGTCCTTTTATGTGTAGAGATTTTTTGAAAACTGAGAAATTTCAGAAAAATTTGTTCCTAAAATATTTATGCCCTATTTTTATAAAAGGCCTTAGGAAAATGACTACGGATAAAAAGGTGACTCTATTCTATCAGTACTTATGATCACCTTCAGTAATTCTGCTAATCTTCTGCATTCTTTTCTGACCATGCTCTGGATTTTATACCATAGTTGAGGGCTCTATTTCATCAATTTTTTTTCCTCTATTCCTCAATCCTACATAATTTGTTTAGTGAAGAACTAAGAATGGGATATCTCCTGCTTTATAGTCTTCATATACCTTCTTTGTGATTGTGTCAAGTCAGAGAAAGTGGTTGTGTCTATTTTATAAAGCCAAGTGGCTAGATAAATCCTAATTTAATGGATAAAATTAATTTGGCTATTCCATAACAAAAGTCTACTTGTGTTAGAAGTCTGTTTAGCTTATATTAAATCTCTATGACTCAGTAACCCTCCTTGAGGCACTGGGTGGGGGTGTGGGAGGGAGTGAATGTGGGGGAACTAATAATAATACTAAAATAAAATAACTTTGAATTTCAGCAATACTATCCATTGTAAACTGATGCTAGCCTGAAAGATATCAAGAAACAGCTGGCTGAAACAAATATAGTTAAAACATTTCTGGAATTAACAAATGAGTCCAGCTTCTGGATAATGCTAGCAAGACAAAGGAATATAGTCTTTGAGTGATCGGGAAGAGGGTAAGAGGTGAGGTTGGGAGATCCTCACCATTTGGCTACATAATTAATTAGATTTGTCAGTAATGCTGTAGATTGTAGTTATAAAGGTTGGAGGTGGTTATTAATTAATCATATATAGGAATTCTTTTATAATGTATATGTGTTTGAGAACAGTTGGTAGCGAAGAAAATTTCTGTACATAATTATTATTTACATAAAAATGTATTATGTGAACTCTTAAGACTAGATGATCTTTGGTATTCGCTCACCAATGTAGTCTCCTACAATGGGTCCTTTAGAACATTAACATTTACTTTTACTATATTTTCGTGTATCTTTGATCTTTGTAATAATCACTTCAACAAACACCTGTGGGGCCTATAGTTCGTATGTCTGTGTATAATAAACTGTATTATATTTACAATAAGCGTGTGCGGTTTAAAAAAATATGCTATTGCTTATCCATTATCCATAGGGAAAGAATTTTTTAAATTTCTATATTAATTTTCTTTTTACTTTTTTCATTTCTAGAGCTAGTTAATTTATTTAGATTATATCCTGAATATACTTTATCCTGCCTACCCACAACTACATAATTCCATAATATAAGGGCTTATTAGTCCCATTTTTCTGTCTTACTTACCACCTTGTCAATATCAATAGTTAGACACAAAATGAATGAACTGCAGTGATATGCAACATGCATAAACGCTAACAGTATAATATTAAGTGAAAATAATTAAATCTCAAAACATGTAGAGCATAATAGCATTTTATAAAGTTAAAAGCAATCAAAATATATACACATTGCATATATAATATATATACATATATGCATACATATACACAAACAAATTTAAGAATATCTATAGATGTGATAAACTACATGAAAAGGAAAACAAAGAAATGATAAACTTAAATATCAGGATAATGGTTATCTTGGGTGGAAGAGGCAAGAGTGTCAGATGGGGAAAACTATATCGATAGATGTAGGTTATTATAAAGCTCCTAACTCTTCTTTCAGGGACTTAAAACATTTATTTTTTTTCATTAAAAAATAACTATGTGAATAAAAGTAGGCCAGGTATGGCCCAATAATGAGTATGCATCCTGTACCAAGGATTATGATTTATCCAATTCCATATACCTGAGATACAAAAAAAAAAAATAGCCACAATCATTATGTTAGTTATCTATTGCTAAAAAAAAAAAAAAAAAAAAATTACCTTAAAACAAAACATGCATTTATCTTTCAGGAATCTCTCATGACCAGGAATTCAGGAGCAGGTTAGCGGGGTGGTTCTGGTTTCAGATCTTTCATCTTTCGTGATGCTGCAGTCAAGATGTCAGCAGGGGTTGCAGTCACCTGAAAGCTTGACTGGGGTTAGAAGATCCACTTCCAAGGTGGCTCACTCACAGGATTCAGAAGTCAGTGTTGACTGTTTGTCTCAGTTTCTTGCCAAATGAACCTTTCCAAAGGGCTGCTTAAGTGTCTTCACAACATAGGGGCTGGCTTCCCCACAGTGAGTGATCAAAGAGAGTAAGGAGAAACAGCAGTGGCTTTTCTAACCTCACACTGAGAGTCATACAAATCACTTTTGCCACATTGTTTTGGTTACACAGATCAACCCTCATAGGGGCTGTAGGTAGGACTATACAAGGGTGTGGATACCAGGAGGCAGGGATCATAGGGGGTCATCTTGGAAACCAGTACCACACAAACCAATCTGGCTTACCTTGAACAACTAGCTTTTTTATATACTACAACTATTTAATTCCAAACATTTCTCCCTATTCTGTTCTTGGGGGCATTAGAGAATTTGTTTTTCTCTCTAGAGTTGGAGAAGAAAGAAATAATTTTCTGCTTTTGATACAATAATACTAGAATTCTAATTTCAGCCTTTAGATTTAATTTCTTAATAAACAATGTATTAGCTTCCTTCTGCATGCGCTTTCAACTGTGTTGAACTGTATTATTCTTTTTCTTTTCTAATTCTAGAATTTCTAATTTTTAACCTTCTAGGCTTCATCCTTCCTAAATATACTTAAAATTATTAATCATTTTGTTACTTTCATGGATTTTTTTCCCAAAGCTGTAGATTTGTTAATTTGCTTATTTTAATGTTTTTCTATTTTTCCACTTCAAAATATTTGTCCAGGTGGCTTTTTGTGCATTCAACAAGTGTTTATAGAGACTCTTTCAAATGCCAAAACAGTAGAGTATCTCTGTCAAGCAGAATTTGGGAAGGTATGGGAATAAATACACGTAGGGCAAAAAGGAGGAATATTATAAGGAAAGGTAAGGGCAAAATATAAAGTAAGAAATCAAACTTAAAAGTTGGAGGGATTCTCAATTTTTCTACAATACCCTTCTATTTGAAAGACCTGCACTTCAACCATGCCAATTTAATAGTTGACTATTATACTCAAAGATCATACACCAAAACTCCAAGGTCAGGCTTTGTGAAGTTTTAATACCTGTGGGACTTTTCACTGTTCCTTATCAGTGACATAGCTTAAAATGGTGGTTCACTGATCTTATGGGTCATAAAAGTGTGTAGCTAGTAAGAAATAAAAAGAAAAACTTGTCTAGTACTTTATAGGTAAATGAAAATTAGCCACACAAATAATCCCTTTTCCACTATTGCTTCACTGCTTGTCAAAACACATTCAGGTGAATAAATCACAAAGGGATCAATTGATTGAAGAATGTGTGACATAATGTTTGCTGTCCCCCTGTGACCTATGTCTGTTCCCAGCCCACATCTGCAAGAAAGAGATTTTCATTAGAGAGCTTCTTTTTTTCCTTATTAGAATTCATTTCATTAACGCTGGAAAAAGAAAAAAAAATACTTAGAACAAGAAATCATCAGCACAACAAAATAGCACATGGAACAACTAAGGAATATTTTGCATCCTCAAAAGAATACTCATGAAGGAATAAGCATGTTCCGACCATATGTTTTCATGTAATAGTTTACAAATGTATCAAACCACATAAAAACTAAAATGAGCCATTTTGGTGGGAAAGATGACCCCTTTTCTTAACAATGAAGATTTTAGCATATTTATTTTTCATATAAAAGGAGAGGTCATTAATAATGTTATAAGGGGTCATAAAATATTTTTCCTTGAATTCCTGGCTAACCAAGACTTGCAGTTTAAGTCAACTGAAGTCTAATTCAAATTTTGCAACCTTTTGATATCAGATTGAATGGCACTTACTAAAACAGATATAGAAATAATATATCATCTTATATTCTTCTGAAACTGCTTACAGTATGTTCTAGGATTACATACCATAGTCTCCAAAAATGTAAATGACTAGTGAGACAATGAAAAAGGACTGGGCCGCATTCCCTTTTTTTTTTTTTTTTTTTTTTTTTTTTGGAATTCATTTATCAGTTGAGCTTCAAACCTGGGAGGCTGAACCATGAGTCTTAGTGTCCAGGGTTGCCAACTTGGGGAGATAGTGAGACTTAGCTAGAAAGGTTTCCAGGAAAGAGTAAACTCAATTAACTTGCTATGGCTAAATATTTGAAACCTGAAATTTTCAGGCTTCCAGGTCTGTTCTGATCTCAGCCAGGCACTGGCAATCAAGAAAAGTTCTCATTTTGTAGTATTCCGAGCTCCTGGACAAAACTGCAAAATATCAGTATGCTCTATTGCCCACAAATGAAATCTTTACCCTACCACCTCCAGCCCCACTCCACCCAAATTTCCCTTTTTTGCACCCTGAGCTATTTGTTCATTCCTAGATTGCCAATATCAGTTAAGTGTTGATCAGATTCTAGAATATAAAAGTAATTAACAGTAAGGTGTGAATGAGGTTTACAGGTTCACAAGGCAGACTTGCATTTTAAAACAGGGGCTTGTTAAACACAAATGAACTTCTAATAGATGGAACGTGTGAGAGAGATTTTTCTCTCTAAGTGATGGGGAGAAGATTTCCAGTGCTCTTTCTCAGCCCATGGGTACACAAGTGCAGTCTTGTTGGCATTCCTCTCCCCTCTGCAGGCTCTCACCATTCACTCCTCTTTTATCCTACCAGTAACCTTTGCAAATAGTACATATTTAAAACAGAATTATTAGAGAATTGCTTGATAAAACTTTGTACAAACCTGAAGGTCTTGGGCCTCACATTAGGTACTAGAGCCCTAAATCTCACAGTAGTCAATGTAAACAGACGAAAATGCCACACGTTAAAGGATTAACTCTCCATTTAGTGTATTTACCTGTTTAATTATTTAAATGAAGGGCAATTTATAAGAACTTTCCTATAATTACTAAAAGAAAGAAATGTCTCTTTAAAAATTGGGGGGAAAGATCAGAGACCTTTTAAAAAATAAAATTATTTGATTACATTCATATAGATGAAAAACTGCACTTTCCATGTAATTTTGATGTCAGACTAAGAGAATTAACTCTGAACACCTAGATTTTTTTCTGGGCCAAAGAATTTAGAATTTCAAAGAAGAAAGAGGAGAATCATCAATAAGAAGAAAGAGGAGTATATCAGTAGGGATCCAGGAATCTCTTTTTAAAATGTGATGAGCAAAGAGAAAATTGTTCTGTTCCACAAACTAGCCCTTCTACGCCAGCTCCTCTTGCCCCCAAGTTTCCCTTTCCTTTTCCCTTTGAGGAAAGATTATCTATATCAGAAACTCATGAAACCACTAACAAAACCTTTGACCACAATTGTGTACTTGAAAATTCAGCTTTCGTTTTCAGGCCTCTGTGCACAAGGTCCATAGTCTTTCCCCCTTAGATCTTTGCGGGCCACCAATGTCCATGCACAGGTGTCACCTAGAAATGTGATGAAGCTGTAAAAGAAGGAGATTCTAGAGAAAGAGCCCTGTTCCCATATTTGTGCTCAGTCTTAGTTACTGCAGTTTTTCTGCAGTCCATCCAAAAGCCGTCTTTATTATAAAAACTAATAACTGTTTTGAAATCATGTCAGTTTTTTACAGACTATATAGCTCTTTCACTTCTGGTTTTTTAAATG
This sequence comes from Physeter macrocephalus, assembly GCF_002837175.3. Taxonomy (NCBI): domain Eukaryota; kingdom Metazoa; phylum Chordata; class Mammalia; order Artiodactyla; family Physeteridae; genus Physeter; species Physeter macrocephalus. Next base: position 99,544,383 of record NC_041214.2, read on the forward strand.
TCCTTAAAGGTAGTTTAGAAGGGGTTAATAATAATGATGTTCACAGAAATTATTTGAATTTGCCAACTGAGCAAACAGTTGAATTAGGATTCAGATCCAAGAGTTAAAGAATTTTACTTCATAAACTGTTTTTTTCGTTACAACAAAATTTAGGGGCAGATATACCTTCTTGTATGAAATAGGGCTAAAAAAAAATACCCAGTACTACCTAAGATTAGAAAACCTAAATAATTCATAGAAATATGATTTTCCAAAATTACTCTTATCTTAAAATAAACTTTTATATGGCAAGAGCTCTCCAGTTGAAGCATTGGGATTAAAGTAATAAAGTTTTAGTTTATTTCTTTCTCTTTACAGAAGTTGACCAATAGTGACTATTTTCACTTGCCCTAAAGAGAATGATTATCACTGTAAATGGTGTTATAAATAACTTTTTTAAAGCTTATATGTAGGGTAACCCCATAATTTATCATCCAAACTAGGGCAATTTTCAGAGTGAAAGTGACCACTATTAATAATTGGTCCTGAACAGTTGGAACTGAAACTATCCTGAGTAAATAGGGAAATATGACTATTCAACTTATAGATGTAATTCTGGGTTTAAGAGTGATGAATTTTGAATGAAAAAAGGCCAGCAGAATCAAAATTCATATACCTGACCTGTAACTTGCCCCAATTCCCAATTCCCATGAAGTTGGTTCTTAAGCACTATAAGCACGATTGAATGCTTCAGTCTCATGCTCTGCCCAAGAGATGACAGTCTGGGGGCATCCATTTAAGACCAAGTCAGAAGGAAGAGTGCCACCTGCTGAGAGTCACATTCCACGTTTTTTTATACCACTTGGTCGTTGCGGGTTCCCATCTAAACTTTGACTATGTACAACCCAGAAACTCAAACAGACATGTTCTGTGAAGTGTTCCCCAGTAAACCTCAGTCACTTTCATAGGGGTCTAATTGACAGGCATTAAACCAACATTTGAAATGTCAAGAGGGAAAATCTGTCCAACAGTTAAATTATTTTTACAGCTGATCAAAATGATATTGTGTAATATTATATTAGTAATTGATAAAAATAATTAAACTGCTAAAAGTTAGATTTTTAGATACCAAAACTAAATTTGATAATGTAGGACTGTATTTAACCTTAGAATATCCTCATGACAGGCACAAAAATACATTTTGTTTTGAAAAAAAAATACTATTTATGAGAATGTATTGCTATGTACTATCCATGCAACAATGCTGTCTTCCAATTTTGCCTATAAAGTGCTATATTGAACAGTGACCCTCTGAGAGTGGTACACTTAACACAGAATAACATAACCAGAAAATGACAGCTCGAGAGAGAGTTTGATAACTATTTCTAACTATTGCTGAATTATCTGGAAATTCTTCAAATGAGATTACTTTGGTCCACCTAGCTTAAGAAGTATTTTCCTAGTCTGTATAAAGTTCAAATTAATTTGATTTAGTTCCTGGAAAAATGTCAGTTTTCTTGAAACTTAAACTTTTATTTGAGGTAGAAAGTTTCCCTTCTGGACAAGTTGCAGCCTGGAAGTGGTAAAATGTCTAGAGAGGGGAAACTAATGAAACTTTGTTGTGGAATAGTTCACAAAGGAATACAAGATGCATTACATAATGCAGCCTTGTGTTTGTGGAGCCTCTGACAGAATCCTGTAGTTTTAGCTCGAGCTGAAAGCTGCCACCGAAGTCCTCCCCAAATCCAGGCAGCTCTGAGTCTTTTTCCCCACCTCCTGCCATGATTACTCTGGCTTCTGATTAAATCATACTTTATATTTAAGGTCACTAACCTAAAACGACCCAAAGCTACTTATTTCTCTCTTCAACAGTTCCCCATTATTTGTAATATTTGGAAGACTTGAAAATAGCTTCTGTCCTAATTTATGTAGCCTTTTCTCCAAAAGCAAATGCTATACTGTAATTGTTTCCTTACTCGTGGGTTCAAACGTCAGGTGAAAGGTTTTGGAAGCTAATTAGCACGCTAAGGAGTGTGGAGCATTTGGGTGAGTCACAGCCGTGCTACCTGAGGGGTAGAGAAAATGTCTTGTCGTTAGTGATATTTAACGCATGTTGTCTCCTCACTTAGTTTTAACAGAGCCAGAACTGCATTGCATTGTTTTCTCTATGTTTAATAGAAATCTTATTTATATCATCTCTTCTTTAAAACATCCATGCCTTTGGGGCTTAGTCTAATGTCTTCTTACTTAAAATATATTTCTACTAATTTTAGAAAATTTTACAAGTTTGTTTTTATTGTATTAATAACTGAACTAGGTTGTAACAAATTCTTGTCATAAAACTTCTTATTTTATACTCAAATTTTTCTGTTTTGACCTGGTTTAATCCTCTTTTCTTAACAGAAATTTCCCCCTTGTTTTCAGAGTGAGCATTTCATTACATTTATTGAACATCTAGTATATATAATCAAGATATGAAGCAAATGAATATTTATTAAATACCAAGAATGTGACCAGTGTCTACCATCTAGTTAGGAAGAACAGTTTGGATAACTCAACTTGTGAAAATTATTTCTTGGTTAGAAATACATTCAGTAGCAGAAATTCTGACTTGAGTGGCTTAAACAAATAGGGGTTTGTGCTTCTTACGTAACAAGTCCAGAGGTAGAGAGCTGCTGGTGTGTGATAAACTCAGGGCCAACATCTCTGGGTTTATCTTTGCTTTTTTATGTGTGCTTGTTGCCTTATGTTCACAAAATAGTTGCTGCAGCTGGAAGTATAATGTCCATATTCAAAGGAAGAGGGAAGCAGAAAGCTCACTTTTACCTCTATCAGAAAAGAAAAAGCTTTCTCAGAAACCAGCTTCTCAAGCAGATTGCCACATAGATCTTATTGACTAGGACTGGGTCCCAAGGCCACCCTTGGTTGCTAGGGAGGCAAAGAAATCAGGGAACAGATTTGTCATAATTGGCTTAGAAATATTATAACTCATTGTTCAGGACTAAGCACATTGCCACTCTGAACAAAATAGGAGTCTGTAGGTAGGAAGAAATGGGGGAATAGATATTGAGTAGGCAATAGTGTCTATTCCAGCTGTACTAGTCAAAAAAAAAAAGAAGAAAGAAAATTAATGTGGACTACAAAAACTGGAAAATGATTTACGGCTGGGATAGAACATAAGCTGGACTACAAGATAACTAAAGGAATCAGACTGATAAAAGAATGACAATAGGACACTCCAGCTAAGGGAAGAACAAAAGCTTAAATTCAGGAACATATATGCTATATATGGGAAGTAGACACTGCATTATGAATTCCTCAATTCTTTGAAGGCAGGAAGTAAGGCTTATTCCTATTTATTTTCCTAGTGTCTCACACATAGTAGATGCTTATTGAATCATAGTAAATGGATACATAATATTCCAACCCAGAAGTCCAGACATGATTTAATAAACCATGGAGATAATAGAATACAAAATTTAAAATTTAGGACTCACTTGGCAATACCAAGATAAAGGGAAACACTAATATAGTCTGGCTACACTCTAGAATACTTGTTGGGTAGTACTGGAACCTGGGATGCCTAAGCAAGGTGGAACAAGAAGTGGAGGCTGAAATATCAAGTTAATAATTTGAACTTCATCTGTGAAAACCTGATTATGTTTCTGGAGTAAAGTTTTGGTAATATACAAATGATAGTCTCCAACAGGCCTTCCAACTATTGGAAGCCTAGAGTCTGTTGCTGTCATTTGTCCCCCTTTTCTCCAAGTTCTGTTCTCTGTGACCTGCAGGGATTTCCACTGTGAAAGGAGCTTTGGAAAAATGAGAAGTAGTTCTCTGGAGATTCCTAGATTCCTACTCTACAGTAATTGACATTTTACTTTTATTCAGTTCCTGTTCTATGCCAGTCAATCTGCTGCGGTTTTTAGGAGATCATTAAAATACCTGACTACAAATTGTTTACATTCTAATCAAGAATTTAAATATCGTGATTGATTTAAGTAAAGAAAAAGAAATTTAATACTGTTCAAAAAAAATCAAGTTGGTCAAAAGGATAGTTTGACTAGCTTTTATTGTCATGGTACTGATTTAACCAGACAACTCAGGCCAAGAGTCAAACAAACTTGGTTCTGCAAATACCACATGAGTAACTTCCACTGAAGGGAAATTATCTTTCTCATAGTCCTGCTCACTTTCTATATAACAAAGGATAAAGTGTCTTGTTCTATTTTGTTTCCCAAACCCTGGAATTTAAATTTGGTTTACCATCTACAATATGGCTAAATAGTAAACTGAAATAATAAATGAAAGTAATTTCATTTTTGAATTGCACCTCCATGAATCCCACATAATTTTAAGGATTTGCAATTCCTTTTTGTTTTCACAACCTTAACTTTACCTGAAAAATATGCCAATGGAGTGGGGGATAGGCATGGTATTAAAATGTATAACCTTAGTAATGGCATTTCTAGCACACTTATGGTCTATAGCCATTTAGTGAGGTTTACTTATTGCTTTAGGCTTCAGCCTCCTTGGTTAGATTAGAATACTTCAGATTATTTGAGCTGAAGAGTACTTTTTTTTTTTTTCTGAAGAGTACTTTTTGTTTTGAAAAAAGAACATTCATTTTGTTTTAATTGATTGAGTTATATATTTCCAGTGACAGATCTTTAACTCCTCCGAAGACCTGTAATGTTATTAATATTGCACTTGGATAAGTCACTTAATTTATCGGGGCATCAGTTTTCTCATCTGCAAAATGAGGTAACTGGACTCACATGATCTCCAGCAACTTTCAGCTCTGGAATTGTATGATCTCATTTTTCAGTACAATTCAACAAATATTAATGAAATACTTACATGATGCAAATCAATATGGTAGGACCTAGATGGATACAGAGATAAATAATGTGATTTTTTTTCATGCAAGGAGTTTACAACTGGATGCATTCAAGATTGAGATGTATATTTCCCAACACATCCTAGCTCCTCATGTTTGGGATGTCATTTATGAATGAGGACATATGATTCATTCCCAAAGCGAAGGAAATTCATTCATTTGTTAGTTTTTCATATCTGTATTTGGAGAAACAGAAAAAAAAGGGATCTGAACTATCATTTTAATAATATTGTGCAGTTGTATCCCACCTATCCCAATTGCAGAGAATTTAGAGCATTCCAGACCATTATCTCATTCATCCCTAAAGAAGTCCAATGCAAGTAGAAAGGTGTAAATACAGTTATGCAAATTTTAGTGATTAGAAAACTGGACCCTACATTTCCAGGAGTTATACAATGAGCAAGTGAGTGAGAACAGGTGAAATTCTAGGAACCCTCACTCCAGGACTGCATAGCCAGCTTCCTCTGTGAGTGACAGTTTCTTTTAGCAAGTTCTGCAGAGCCTGATTGCTAAACTCTCTTCCACACCTGATCCTTCCTTATTCTTTATCTGAAGAGCAGCCATTGATGATTTCAGATGTATCACCAGGAAAAAAAAATGGTTATAGTGGAAGAATGGAATCTGTACAGCAACAGATGTGACACGCAAGCTGTGATATAGTGATATAATGTTCCAGTTTGCACTAAAATTAGAAGTGAAGAAAATTTGGGGACTCCTTCGTCAATCTGATCCATAAACATTTGACTATAGGCCCAGCAGCCATAAAGAAACCTGTGCTTTTGCTGGGCGAGAACGTCATTCTGAACATGCCACCCTGGAAACTCTGCCTCAGTTCTTAGCATCACTAGAATTTTCCTAGCCTTCTTTTGAGGGGAGGTAGGAACATAATGAATTTACTTCTTTTTACAAATCCTGCAAGCAGCTCCTTGGAAACAGGTGATTAGGTTTCCTTCTTTACCTAAATCTTCCTAGGTAGTAAAAAAGTCATATCCGTGTTTCGTCTCATGGTTTCCTTAGTCAAAAATTTGCATCTGAGGCCTAGGAAAATGTTTGGTTTTCACGATTGAATGTTTAAACAGGTGCACACTGCACTGGTCTGGCTGAGGAAAGGTAGTCTCCTCCTTCTGGAAACCCTGACGTTAAGAGAAAGATTCTCATGCCAGCTTTCATGAATGCTTGTGAAGGAAAGTGCAGGTGATTCTGAAGTCTTATTACCTGGGTTACCAACCCATTTGCCTCCCTCCCATTCTGTGTTCTCATGAAGAAATTGATTTAATAGATTCAAGATATTAAATACATTCTGCATTAATATTATATGTCCTCTTTGAATCCAAGTGGCAATACAATAGAATTTCATTTTATAAATAACACCTTTCAAGCTAACACCACAGGGCATAGTACAAAAGAATCAAAATAGAACATAAATGCTGTAATCAAATGCAGACCCCAGGAAGGCTGATTAAAAAGGCATGTTGCTAGTAAGAGCAGCCGACAGGGTAAGTATAGTGGGTCAGAGCAGAAAAGCCAGCTGAACAGAAGGGCAAACTAAAATAAAATGGACTTGCCTGCCTGATTCACATGGACTTACGATTCTTCTTTGTCATCATCTACTTTAGGACTCAGGAATTGCAGGGGAGAGGTGTGCGTATGTGTTTGCTGGGGAGGTGGGGATCAAACGTATGCAGGGTCATTAGGTTTATCCTCAGTCTTCACACACAACACAAACAAAAGAAAATCCTAAAGACAGCCACCTGCAGCTGCCAGCACTGCCTACAGTATGATCGTGAGACAGCCCAACAGGGCTTGTTTTGCTTGATAATACCCCTGGTTTTCAGAAAACACAACTGAAGGAAACAAGTAGATCCTTCCCATAATAGTGGGAACAGATAGTATTGCTATAGCCAGGCATCAGTAAAAACAGAGGAATGGGTGAGATGGGTGTTTTGTGGCCTTAGTCTTGAGACAGTCTTCTCTCCACAGGACCCTCTTCTCACCCAGTTGCTTTCTGTGCTCTCAGCCTCTCACCACCACAACCCTTTCTAATGTCAAGTGTTTGTGTTTTTAAACCCTACCTCTAGTTATAGAATAAAAGGTTCTGTCACCTTCTTAAGGAATTAGGTGAAAACAGTGGAGGTATTTGAGTATACCTCCCCATCTGTATGTAACGTTATTTCTGACAATGATCACTGTATACCTTGAGGAATGCATTAAACTGGTCATTTACTTATGCTTTTCTATTTAGTATCGAAGGTAGAACAATATAGGACAAGAATCATAGGAAAAATTTCCTGCTAAATATGTGACATTTTTCTGAAAAATAGCAACTTATAGTTAACAGCCTCCCCCAAAATGAGTCATGGAACAGCAAATATGGGTTCTAGAGTCAACAAAAAGAAAAGGAGAGAGAAAGGAAAAATAATAGTTGAGGTCATCTTTACCACTCTTGAAACTGTGGGTTGTTTTCAGTGACTCTCTTGATTACCCACTTAGTTGAAATTCTGGACTGGGATCACTAATGCGTAAATTTAGGTCAGTAGTTTAGTATTTCTTTACATTTTTCCTAATCTGTTAATTATAAACAATTAAAACATATGTGGACAGCATTTGTGGAGGAAAAAGGTCATTATACAAATACAAGTATTGCCACTTTTATTTTAATAGAATATTATTTTCCTTAATTCTGACAATATTTATTTCATTATGCAGAGAGTCAGTATATTACTAAAGGTAAACAGCAGGCCTAGTAAGTAGTATAGTAAGTAAGAGAACACTGGATTGTAATCTCCAAAGTGAGTTATCTCATAAAGTGTGTAAGCAAATAACTCTACCAGTTATCAATATACTGCCTCTCAGATCCAAATTTACCCTTCCTTGCCTGCTCCACAAAAATGTATCTGGGTTCTTTAAATATTTTTCCTTTCCTAACTGTGTGAGTGTGCTTTGTCAGTGAGGAATCAGACAGACATTATAGGAGAAAGAGGTCCTCCTTCCTGGCCCCCGTGTATTTTTTGGCAGGCTCCTGCCTTGCGCATGGTTCTCTAAGGCCTGGCTCCTGCAGCACACACAGCTGCCCCGGTGCCCAGCAGCTGAAGCACAGGTAGCTTCTCCAGTGCCCAACAGCCAGTGGCTACGTCCAGCACCCAACACACATGCATGCACCCACGTGCACACATACACACATCGGGTGGTTTATGTAGTAGTGTGCCTCTAATGAGACAGCCTCCCTGTGAACAGCTTCCCTGGCACCCTAGAGTATAGATTTCCAGCAAGTTTTACTGACAGCTCTCCAGCAACTTCTTTGCCATTCATTCATTCACTGGCTATGCCTTGTCCAACAAGGACTAGATCCCAGTCTAGAGGTATAAGGGACTCTTCCTTGGGCACTCTCTGTCAGCCCTAGAAGTTGTGGTTGCTCCTTATATTTGCTTATTCTTATATAATTTACAATTCTCTTCTTATTAGTTACTTCCTCATTACTCCAATCCCCTGTTATAGTTAATAATTCTTTATATTAAATTTTTCCTATTCAAATTGCTGTGTGGTTTCTCTCTCCTGATGGACCCTGACTGATACATGACCAAAGAATATTGAAATAATCTGTATTGTTTGGGAGTAGAGGGAAGTCAATCATCTCTTTATGGAATGGTTTAGCAGTAGTATGATGTGCCTTATCCAGACCTGGCTATTAGATGAACAAAGAGTTTTGAGAATTTGATGCTAGATTGAAAAGTGACATAAGAATATGATGCTATATACTATTTTTAACTGTACGTATGGTTTTAAGGACCCAATTTTAAAATATTTTACTTGATTTCACTGAGAGTTTTTTTTAAATGTAAACTATAATAAGGCAAACAACAAAAGGCTGGACTCAAAAGTAATTTGTTAGCCTTGAAAAGATGTTGCAAAATAATAACACTATAATGTGAATATGTAGATTATTAATGCTAGGGAAATAATGATACCCATCATTTTTTGAGAACTCATAGCAATAGAGGTAGATACCGTTATTATCCCTATTTACAAGTAGAAAAATAGAGATTCGGGAAGGTTAAAGAACTGGCCTAACGTGGTATGTGTAGTAAAATTTCAGAGCCAGAATTTGAACTTAGATCTGCCTGTGAGCCCTGGCTCTAAACCATTGCTCTCTGCTTCCAGAACACTTGTACTGAAGTAAATAGCAAGCTACCTGGGAGAACAAACACAGAACACTTGTTTGTGTTGTTTTCATCAAATATCCAGAAAAAGAAACTGTAATGTAACCCTAGAATGTTTAAGCACACACCCTGAGATATTTCTGAGATAATCTACTACTCTAACCTAACAAGATATGGACAAACTGGGTGAACACTGGTGATCAAATCCCCAGAACCAAAGTGTTAACCGTGTATGAAAAACCCAGCAGCCTTTACTCAGAGCTGAATTGAAGGCAGATGAAATATTAACAGCCGTTCTAGCAGCACAAAATGAAATATGAGATCCTGTATCAGAAATTATTAGTAACCTGTTAAAAGAAATGCTGAAAAATGGCAGTTACCAAATTAAAACTGGGAAACAGAGCCCAAATGGGAAATTTTGAAAAGTTTGGAGGAAAATAAATGACAGATTGTCCTCTTGGCTCTTATTACTATGCCATCCTAAATCCTACTTGGCAATACATGGTGGAGGTGAAATAAGAACTGCATCACTGCCAGTGCTGGTCCTCAAATTTATAGTCCTAAGTGTCTGTGAGGGTGTCTGGGATTGATTGGAAAAGTAGTTGGAATTTGGTAGCTTTATCTAAATTGAAGAGTCTGGAGACTCTTATTATGAAAGGCTTCCTCTCATTTGTGAATTGGCCCCTTTGCTCCACTTTTGGATGCCTGGCTTCCTCCATGCCGAGCTGCACTAAATGTTTCTACATGGGAAAGCTATTCTCCTTAAATGCTTTCAAATTTAAAGCATCTATCTGGATATGTTCATGTTTACGACTCAAAATATCTAGCATCAAAAAAAGAGAGAAAGGTTACAAATACCAAATACCGGGTAGTAAATGAAGGCGATATTTTTCCATCAGTAACTGAGAGCAGAGAAATGACTATAAGCAGAGTTGTTGAGCAGTTGGTGCCAGAGAGAAAAAGGAAATGAGCTATAGAACCATAGAATCTTAGTGTTGGCAGAGACTATGGAGTTCAGGCAGTCCAACCCTATCATTTTTCAATGAAGACACTGAGACGTGGGGAGTTAAGGGACTTGACTTGCCCTAGACACATAGTTGTTTACTGACAGTCAGGCCAAAAACATTTCCCAACTCCCAGTCTGGAACTCTGTAGTTCAGCATGCTACTGCCATTCTCTACCGAAAATTAACACTAACCCAGCCTGGAACATAGAAGAATTCAGCATCTGTGGGGAGCAAGAAAAATGATGAATTCTGAGATGGAAGTCAGTCTGGGAAAAGGAGAGGGGAAATGGATGATTCTCCTTCATTGTGACTCTTTGGCCAACTTTCTGCAAGACATTTTATGTCAGTTTACTCCCCTGTGCCTTCCCACAATAATAAAATAATTTGGTTGTAATTCTCCAGGGTTTATATTTATGCATTCAAATTGGATTTGGTTAGAGAATTCTCCTATGTACAGGTTCTCTTGATTGGTTTGTGGGTGGCATTGCTATTGATTCCTGTTATTTATGTGAGCCTGACTTTTTTCTCTAGCACTGAAATGTGCTCCAGAGTCCTTGTGGAGAGAATCTTCTCCAATGGACACCCTAACTAAGGATCAGATGTAGGTTTAAGATGCAAAAATTATCTTCTGTTAACCCCTGTATTCTATTAACCTCATGAAGAACTTGAGCCATATGTGGGCCTTATAATCAGATTCATGAGTTTGGTGAAATAATTTTCTTTATTTGGAAGCACAGGATAATTTGAAGTAAACCAGTAGCAAAGAAGATACGATAAAAATGTTTCAGTGGGATTTCCTGGGATATAGCAGTACAGGTCTTTTAGACCAATCGAATACTTTTCCAGAATAGAGCAACCAGAAATGAGAGAATCAGACAGTATGATGAAAACTACAGATGGAATGCTTTGCACGAAAAGTGATTATATACAAGAGAGTGCTCAGGAGCAGGTAGGCGTGGAGTTGGGAAGGAGTGGGTAACTGAAATAAGAGAAGATAATGCTTGACCAGGTCTAGTAAAATATTCCCTGCCACAACTGCTGTTCCATGAAGAGACTGAGCCAAGAGGCCTGAAAAAACTAACCTTAAGTTCAGCGTTGCCATTATTGTGGGAGGCATCAGGGAGAGCACATCCGGATTTGTGTTTCACAGTAATCACTGCTGGGTGTCAGCATTCATCAGCCAGATGGTCAGACCCACAATTAATCAATTAGGCTGGGATGATCAACTGGTCTAAGTTTTCCCTTTGGTAAAAAACCCTCATCATGCGGTCAAGGCCGATAGCACTTTTATCCTGTTGCTTTTGGAGAAGCTTCTAAAAATCCCTCTTTTCTTTTTTAGGTCTCTAGTTACTGAATGCTATTAAGCTCCAAGCTGCTTTGACAACATAGATACCCCAAATCAAGATTTTAATATAATAGGTTTTTAACATCCTCTATGTTCAAGCATAATGTTTAAAGTATCCAGATAGAAACAAGCTTTTTAAGGCAACATCCTCTGAGGAATGTTGCTCAACTGATTTTACTGGAGTCTTCGTATTGGCTCCACTCAATACAGTGCAATGACACTGGGCATGATTCTTTCACTGGCACTTATGAAGATGATATGATAATCAAATATAAACAATAACACTTTATTGAGTGTTCAACCTGTGATAGATACTACTGTGATAAGGACTGACAGACACTGATTCTGTCTTTATAATAATTCAAGGTGATAATATTCCATTTCAAAGAAAAGAAAACTGAGGCTAGAAAGTTCATTTGCTCAAGGTTAAGCATTTATCAAAGACATGTTGAGATGATTTAATGATCTCCGGAATGAAAACTAAATAAAATTTACATTTTTTACACGTCTTACACATCTGTATGTCCTTAAGGGATAACAATTAGAAATATATGGTGGGTCCTTATTAGTCCTGTTCAAAGCACTGTAAAGAAATATTTTACTAGCATTTCCCAGCTCTGTTGATGGTATTCTTTTTTCCCTGCCATTCTTGCTGCATCCCATCTGACTTTTGAAGGTGCTTTCTTCCTTATTTTGGGGCCATCGCCACTATTTGCTGATAATTCTGTCCCCACCTCAGTTTCCTTATCTAGAAATGGTTCCTCTAAGTTTGTTTCATACACTAAGTCTTTTCTTTATCCATTGGCTCATTCAGGTGATTTGCCTCTGCCAAAACAAAATGTTTATTACTGATTTATTTTTCAGGTTGAACCTGATTTTTTCCTCTGGCTGTTTTTCTTTTCCCTCTCCTCTTGCTATGACAGTACTACTGCACAGGAAGAGGTGTTTGAAAGTCCTGTTGACTAGAAGTGTCACTTGCTGTTGGAGGTCTATGCTGACCCCACTGGGTAGAAATATAGACACAATTTCATATTTCCCTTGTGTTCCATCATTGAACTTATGTCTTTCTTTTCTCTTAGTTCTTCTCTACTGCCATCCAAGCTTAATTTAAGAAGTGCTTCTCTTTAACCATTTTGTGACCAGATTTTACAGGCTATACAAGGACACTATTGACCCAAATGCACATCTTTGAGATATTAGGCTTTTACTTATAATTACATTATTTTATGGAACATGAGGCTTCCTCTTGTTATTTTACTGCAGTGCTTTTCTTTTGTTTGTTTTGCTACTTACCAAACTGGGAAAGCAATACCTAAATACCAGGATAGTGTATAGGTAACCACTGTTTCTTAAATCAAGTTCAGGAGCACACGGAAAAAAAGGTATTCCAGAGATCTTAATGAGCATCTTTTCTCCTCCAGGGCTCTACCCGTGCCCTCTTTTTCTGTCTGTGGTACTCTAATTTGTTCTTGCTATGTTTGGTAGGCAGCTGTTCTAAGTTTTTCCCTTGCTGCTCCTTTTTGTACACTCCTACAATCTTCACCCCAGAGCTGCTGAGGCTCTTTCATTTTGACCTGCTGTATCTCTGTGAATTGCAGAGCTGAGCCCTGCCATCTAGACTGCCTTTCTGCTTCATTTTGCTTCTGACCTAAACCCCCCCTGCTATTCCAGGCCTGGCCTCTCATGACCAGAGACTGCTGACTCATCCTGGCCTGTGCCAAGCTGTGCAGTCGCTTAGCGATGTGGACAGGAGTCGAAGGACTAGAATGAGATCACTGAACTCATTTCACTTGTTGCTTACGGTACAGTCCAGCATGAGCTGGAAATGTAGGAACCTCAGCCTCCCGAGCAGAAAGAGTAAGTAGATTAAACACACTGCATCACCAAGTCCTCAACAAGCAGTAGTGGGGTGGCGGGTGGAGCTGGCTTTTTCATGGCCGTGTCTAGGGCATTCCGGTTCATCAGGAATGTTCCTTTGTCCTCTCCTTCCTCTCCTCCACAATCGCACCCTCCCCCCACCCCTTCCCTGAACTTCCCTTCTGAAAATGTCTGGATGGCACAGCAATGATCTGGGCAGAAATGAAATTTTGCTAATAAGCAGCCTCCACAAGAAATCCTAGAACGGTGACACTGTTGAAACTGCTTAGTTTGCCTACTGGGAACTGTCATGAACTTCCCAACAGAATTCAAGGAAATGAAAAAAAAAATCTTTTTTTGTTCTCCTTTTCTTTCTGATTCTCTTTTTCTTTCTGTTTTGAGGGAGGTAGTTTCAGGAGACATGGCTGCATTCTGGTGTGGTGTAAAGTTTTCCGTCGGGAGACAATAATGAACATTCCTCTGGCAGGACGGGATGGGCTTTTTTTTTTTTTTTTTTTTTTTGTTTCTCTTGCTGTTGTTTATTTATAAGACATTTCCTCTCAGTTAGTAGAAGTTAGATCGTAAGAGGCTCCAGTGATTTTCCTTCCACCTCCCCTCCCTAATTTCTGTGCTTCAGCACTCTGGAACACTGTGAACTTGACAAACTAATCAGAGCAGGGAGCTTAGCAGCCAGGCCTGGACACTCTCAAGAGACTGTGCTGATTCTCAGTCGATACTCCTTGGATCAGGAACCATAGTCCTGGTGAGTGGTGAGGTTCCAGAATTTGATGTGTCAAGGATTCTATTCTTGGTGTCTCTGAGGCAGTCAGGAAATAACGAGTGTTTTTAAAAAGGAAAAAAAGAATGCAGTTTTTTTAAAAAGCTACCAAACAATCCAACGGCCTGATGAAGATTTTACTGTGCACAGCTGAGAGCACTCTATGGACAATGGCTGAGCCTTGAGTCTGTGCTCAGGAGGAGCCTGCAGGCTTAGTTTTCATGCTGCCACCGATGGATGTCAGCCTTGGCAGGCCTGGCAAACATGCTTGTGGGAGGAGGGAGATAGGTGAGTGAGTTCAGCTGGGAGGTAGTAGTCGGGGTGGTAGGAGGGGGAAGTGAAAGTGGGATTCATGGTTTGTTTGGAGTTTCTCTCTACCAACTTTTCATGCATCTCTCTTCTGCACATTTACATTATGCTCAGAATACATAACGTACCCAGCTAAGCAAGAGAGAGAAGTGGATGCATAGCAGAAGAATATTGTTAATGCTGTTCTTCTAAAGATCACTTTGCTAAGAACTGGCTGTTTTTAGGGAAACTCCCTCCACCCGACCTTTGGAAAATATTATTTGTCATACCCTCTTCTTTATTCTTCTGCATTCATGATATCAAACAGAAGAATGCAAGGAGAATCCTTATTTGGTTCCAGGGAAATTTATCATTGTGACATAGGAAAACTAGATGACTGTCCTACAGTATTAAACCCAAATATAGTATTGTCCTCAATATAAGAGATTCTGATTGAGTGTGCTCTGGGAAGTTGTCGAAGGAATGAAATGGGGGTGGTTGCATGCTGTCTGATATGAGACTAGCAGAGGAGTCAACAGACCAGCTTTTGGTTCCAATACATGCCTTCCGCGTCCTTGTTAATAATTCACACTCTCCCTGGAAGTGGAGTTTCGATTGGAATGTGTATTTGTCTTTTACCATCAGGTCCCTACTTAGTTGCTCTTTCAGAGGTATTTGATCTTACTGTGTTTTCTTGTCTTCTTTCCAATTTCAAGAATCCAGCATGTTCCAAAATATTAAGAGTGGAAAAAACAGAAAACAAAAAAACATGGTGGCCATAAAAGCATTTGACTGTGTGGCAGCATCTGAAGTGAATTGCTCTTTGGAGAGAGGGAGGAGTCTTTGATGTCCCCAATATGGTTCTTATAGGCTAAAACTTCCAAGAACCACAACCCAGCCTACGGGGCACTTACTCGATGTTCTTAAATATTTGGAAAGAGATGCTATTTTATTGTTTTAGTTTTCCTTGCTATTAACACATTGCCAGTAGATTCCTCCTAAAAGTTGAAAATGCTTTAGCAATAGTTGATTTTACATTTAACCAGATGTGTATTGTGTGTGCATGTTGTGTGTACTCTTCTCCAAGCTGGTACAGTCATCCAGCATATTACAGTGATACTTGGCTTTGGAATTTTGTTTGCTACTCTGGGCGATTCAGATTCTTAACCATTGAACTCACGCACGCTCGTTTATTCCTGTGGTCCCTACAGACACTGACCCCTGCTACATCAGGGTCTGTCAGTGACCTCTAGAACAAAGAGTCAGCTTCCTTTCACAATTCCTATAGTTTGTGAGGCACATCAAATTCCTGAGCTGTCATTGTGATAGGAAGCAGTCCCAGAGTTTTATTAGGACCAGTGTGCTGAAAGTTTAATGGTATATAATGGAAAACTTGCCTATTTCAGTCAGGCCATGTTAGTTATGACCATACTACTTGTATGTATAGTGTTTCCTGGGGATTTTCCATTAATTCTTTTTTTCTAAAGAAAGAAGTTGAAAGGGAAAATAGTGTTAAAATTTTTTTTAAGTTTGATATAAAAAATGTAACTAGTTTTACCCCATTACCACCAAGAGCTACGTTAGGTTGTGCCTTCCTCACTTAGGCTGCACAGACTGCTGGGAGAATTGTCCGTTAATCTCTGGTAGGGATGATGTCTATTAGGACCGCACTGAGGGCAAGCTGTATATCTAATACTTAGAAAATATTTTATTATTGAAATCCTGTAGCCTGTACATGAAATTTTATGAGCATCTTTAAGCAGAAAACAGGTAAACACAAATGTCTAAGAGTATATCCCAAGAGATGACATTTTAAAAATATAACCTGACAGAGAAATTTTCCTCATTGTTGCCAAGACCTGGAGTTCCACATGGCTGTGGAAGAAAGAATTCTATGGCTAAGTTGGAGTATTTAAGTCAGAATTTGATCAGTACACCTTTGACAAAAAGGCAAGATAATGATGTTTTTCTTTCCATTTAAATGGTTGTAAATGGTTACCTGATCTTTTCAAAACCTATGTTATAAACCTTCATGGTGTACTATCAATAATTCAGTTTTCCAGTGCTGATCCCCCAAATTGTAATTTCATTTCAGAGGATGCACGTTATAAAATGTATATTATCTTGCATGTGCATTTTTGCTGTAAGCACTTCCTATGTTATATTTATTTAATTAGGCAGTCACAAAGAGACACAAATGACATTGCTAAATAACAGAATTATTATTGCCCCAGTAAGAAATTATTCTTTCTTATTTATATAGAAGTGCTTTTTGATATTTATGTGATTCCTTTCAAAAGATACATATCTTTAAACGTTAGGACGAAGGCGTTGATTCATTATATCATGTGATTGTATATGTCTGTTATCTCATGCATAATCACATACCTATATTCAACTATTAAAAATATAACCAAATCCTAGCTAGGTTTACTTGCCTTTGAATTCAATCAGACGTTTTGCAAATCAACCATAAGTGAAATGTAGTTGACATTTTATGACACTGACGACACAGAAATTTTACACAAATATTTATGAACAATATCTGCAAAAGATAAGATTTGGTTAGCTGATAAGATTGGTAATTACCCTTCATTGAACATACATGTTAGATTATGAGCCTAAATTCTATTTATGTACAACTTCAAAATAGTAATTGCTATATGTATAAAGTAGTTTAAAATTAAGTAGAAAGAAATTAAATTGCTTTTAATTATCTGAAAATTGAGAATATATTTAATGGTTCACTTTATTTTGTAAGAATGAATTTATATACAAATGACCCAGTTTATTCTAGTTTCTCGGCTACTTAGTTGTACATTAAATACTTTGATGCTGTATTTACATATCAGCATCAGCAACTATAATTTCTCAAATATCTTTTCAAGATAACCAGCCAAGACATATTCTTGTGAAGTCACACTTTTCTTTGAAGCTTTCCATAATAACCCAGATTAAAAGTGAACTTCCCCTTCTGACATTAATTGCATTTTAAAAATCGGTAGCTTTTGTTTGACACTTATCCTGTACTGCTTTGAATTGAAGTTTTTTTATATGTATGAAACTACACGTGGTTAGAGGAAAGGTACTACATTTTATGTTTATTTATCTCCCTTCCAACCAATGTCAAATTGCCTTAATCTGAATGGAGGATCAATGAATATGTGATGAATGAATGAATGGATGAATGGACAGATGATATCTATATGGCAGTGCATTGACATTGAGTACGTATTGCTTATCGTAAGGAAGAAATACATCCAGAAAACAAATCAACAGATTCTTCTATATCTGAATCCCTTAAACTCCCATATTAGATCTTCCAGCTAGCTGACAGCAACTCCAGTCATTTGCCAAGGTAGCTTTCCTAATCTCCACAATGCCCAGGTGATTTCTGATGGGACATGGAGTCTTGAGCTTGCAGTAGTTCCCTTCATTTTCCAGGACTCGTGAGGGGGCCAGATACCCAGGTTGGTCTGCTCCTGCAGTCTGAAAGTACCAGACTGGCCTCTAATGTACCATATTGACCAAAGGCTCCTCCAGCTTGTCAATACTTGCTTACAGACAGTCAGTGGTTCTTCCTTTCCTCAAACTCAACATCTAAGGAGCTCAGGCTGATGTCAGATGTGGAAAGGCATGAAGACTAGCTATGAATGCCCGTGAACTAGACAGGAGAGGGGTGGGGCAGACAGACGGCACAATAAAGAGAGGGGCAAGAGGACAGGCAGCCAAATCATTTCTACGATCTTAACAGGCACTAATTAAGTGCCCTGTTTTAGGCAAATAATAGCTGAAAATAGCCAAGGGCAATTGTTTCTCATGAATAAGTAAAGAAATTGGTGGGATCTCTTGGTGCTTCCTCAGTCAGTAAGCTGGAGCACACTAAGGCACATTTGCTGCTCTGGACACATCGGAGGAGAGGGGCCCATTCCAACACCCTAAATGGTACCCTGCTGACACGAATAACATCCAGAGACTAACTTCATATTACTACAAGCTGACCCTAATAAACAATAATTAAAAGAAGCCACAATATTTTGTGAAATTTAATTATATCTTTTATCAATTGTCAATCAATGGTCAATCAACTTGGCATTCCCCAAACTACATCTAATTCTGTCTCCTACACTGAATTCTTTTCTAGAGCTTCTAATATATATAAATGATATGTACTGGTCTGATTTCCATCTCTTTTTATTTTTCCTATTTATCCTCCAGTAAACTGAATTCCTAGATGTAAGCAGCCAGAGGGAGAAAAAGGAGTGATTCACATAACGGATAATTAACCCTTGAACAATGGAAAGTTAACTCTCCATAGACATGCCAAAAACTGAAATGTTTTGTTGTTGAATATGTTCTCCTTTGGGTGTTAACACGTAGAGGACATCTCCATCAGCACAAACTTGGCACCAAACAACCTGTTCATTCTCAAGCTACAAATGCCACACTCGCCTTCCAGTTCATTCTGGCAGGATTTGTAGCATGATGTCCTCTTGGGTAGTCATGTACAAACCACTCTGAGGGGCAAAATTGTATGAGTGCCTAATCCACTTTTGAAAATGAAAGAAAAGGATCTGTTTTTTTTGAAAAGCACCTAATAAGGAAAGACACAAATTGTAATAAAAAGTGTTAGCACCTTGCATCTCCTGTTAATTGCCTTCCTAGTCAAAAGGAACCAAAATAGTGTAATAAATGTTAGACGTACATCATAAACAGAATGCAGAAAAATGTCTGTTCCTTTTAACAGTGAGTTAAAAGAGTAGCAAGCCTTAAACTACCCATATTGCCTTAACTTAGGCTCCTATCCTTATTCATCTACTTCATTTGTCTAATGAGGACAATAGTACCCATTTGACTTATTTACCAGCATTGTTATGAGGATCAGATTACAAAGACTGTCTCTTCATTACATTCATTAAACATGCATTTAACATTCATTCATTCACTCATTTATTTATTAATGCAGGAAACATTTTTGAACCATATTCTGTGTCAGATATTATTCTAGAAGCTAAAGCTTGATTCGTTTATTAACAAATATTTATTAAGGAGCACATACTATGCACCTAGCACTTTTCTAAGGGCTGAGGATACTACAGTAAACAAAACAAACAGGAGTCTCTATTCTCAAAGTACTTATTTTTTAGGCAGGGGAGAAAGATGACAAACAGGTACATATGTAAAATATATAGTATGTTAGGTAGTGATAAGTGCTGTGGAGAAAAGTGAAATAAGAAAGAGACAGAGACAGAGAGAGAGAGTGTGTGTGTATATGTGTGTGTGTGTCAGGAGTAAGGTTGCAATTTCAAACTGGGTAGAAACGGAATGCCTCACTAAGGGGACAACATTTGAAAAAGGTAAAGAAGCAAGTTTGGTGGATATCTAGGCAAAGGCATTTCTGGCCTGGAACTACCAAGTGCAAAGGCCCTGGACAGAAATGGAGTTATATCATGCGAGTCTGAGGGGTAACAAGGAGTCTGTGTGCAGGATCAGAGTGGGCAAGCAGGGGGATGGTCGATGTGGCAGGGGAGGCAGCGGGGGCCTGAGCACGCGGGCCTTTATATGCTGTTGTGAAGGTTTTGGCTTTGTCACTGACAATGCAGAGATGAAAAGACATGACCTCTAGTTGCTCGTTGGTGGAGAGACAGATAGGGAAGCAAGCAGGGATAATGGCATGTGCTAAGTATCGTAACTGGAGGATGCTCAAGGAACCTCGGAGGCACAAAACAGTGAATGTTTACCCGAATGTACCTTGCGGTAGAGGGTCAGGGAAAGCTTCATAAAAGAGCTAATAAGTCCCTTCTGGGCCTCGAAGGATTTTCCCAGATGGTCAGAGGGAGGGAGAACATTCAGTAAGAGGACCAGAGGGGCAAAGACACTTAACAAGGAAATAGCATAGCAGAGTTGGGGAACAGTATCACTAATGTTCAGTAGAGGAGTGTGGAGAAATGATGCTATAGATGTAGGCAGGGAACAATCATGTTGGGCCTTGACTGCCATGCAAAGATGTTTTAACTTCATCTTGGGGCATTTGGGGAGCCATTGAAAGGTTTTAAGTAGAGAAGGTTAATGATCAAATTGTGTTACAGAAGATCACTCTGGCAGCAGGGTGGAGGATAGATTGGAGGAATGGGAGAATAGAGACAGAAAAATGAGTTAGGAGGCAACTAAAATTGTTCAGACAGAACACAATGAAGCTCTGAACTAGGACAATAACTATGGGAATAGGGCGGAAGAGACACGTTCGAGAGATAAGAGGCAGAATGGACCACAATTTAATAACCTTTGGGCTGGGCATCAAGAGAAGGAGGAGTTTGGGATTGCTCCCAGGTTTCTGCCTTATACAACTAAGCAAGAAAAGCTATGAGGAGGAGGAATGGGTTTTGTAGGCTGGGGGAAGATGATAAATTTGCTTTTGAATGTGTTAATTTAGAGATGTTGGGGAATTATCCAGACTGATGGCTGGTAGGCTGTTGGATTTAGTCAGGAAAGCTGGAGATAGGTCAGGGATAGAGATAAGTTTGGCAATCATCTGAATCATCAGCTTCAGGATAAGAGTTAAAATTACAGAGTGGACTTTTCTCAAGGAAAATTTATTGACAGAAAGCAAAAGGGAGCAGATCCTTGGAGTAAAGCACATTTATGGCACAGAGAGAGAAAGAGGAGTCTTAGAGAAGATTATTCTGAGCAACTATTATGTGCCAGCCATTGTGCTAGACTGTGGAGGAATCAAGATGACTAGTACCCAGATCCTGCCCTGAAAGCACCCACAGTTTGTAAAAATATAAGAGGTTTCTATCACCACCAACCATGGACAGTGCTAACAGAGGAAATGTCCAAGCGTAACAGAGAAAGTAGTACAGAATATTTAATTAGCATTAAGGGAGATTATAAAGGCAGAATCCTGGAAAGTTTGCTGCATGCATGTCGCCATACAGTTCATTTCTGATTTCTCTAATACTTGTATGTGTATGTTCTGGTGTTAGCATGGGTTCAAGCTAATGGCAAAACAAGCCAGGTGTAAATTATGGTAGAATTGAAATCGATAGTGCTTTGAAGCACTGGAGTGCCCAGTTCACATCAGGGCATGCGTCTGTGTTCACTGAAACATGGCTATCAAGTGCACCCCGAGTCATTAGATGTGTTATCCAGTGAATAACAGCATAATGATATTTTAGCAGAGCAGCCTTATGATAAATTCTGCTCTAGTGAAACTCCATGTACAGAGCAATTTCTCCTGGCCGTGTACATTGCATGGCAAAGAAAGGATATCCTGCTGTGTATCAGAAGGCTGTAATTTCATTTAGGGGTTCTATTGACATCGTAAACTGCAAGAGCAGAGCTCAAGTGGCTATTTAAGTCATAGGAACTTCAAGCTAAAATTACTGCCTAGTCCTAATCGCCACCTCCGAGGGACTCCTGCCTATATATATGTGTTTTATGTTTCTATCTTTGTGTCTATAAATACTCAAATCACTCCAGGGGCTGAGGTGATAAGCCATCCTAAAATATGACAGGTATCTGTCACCTTTGCAGCTGGTATAGGCTAAGGGCTAAAAGCAGTTATATTATTCATTGAAGGTCAGATGTTAAAAGGGGCCAGTATAGGTGTTCTTGTTTTCCTGGTTGAAGACATTCTCTATTTCTGTTTAAGGTCAGAGTCTTCCAGCATGTTGAGGCTAGAAAAGTTGGGACCTTTAAACTTACCTGTACATCAGAGTTTACAGCTTGTAAGTGTTTGCCCCATTCTTTCCTCTCTGCCTTGACCCATGATCTCTTGTGAAAATACTAGTACTGGATAGTCTTAGAATAGTATCCAGTAAGGTACAGATTATACAATGCCCCACAAAAGTGATTCCCTAGACATCTAAAGGGTCCATTCTGTCCTGAGATATAGTCAAGCTGAAAATTGGAAGCCATAATAATTGACTTGAATGTTTATTTTCTGAAGAAAATAAATTTAAATAAAATTGCAAATTGTCAAATTGTGTTTATTAGATGATGCTTTGGAGTTGACTCCAGGAGACTAACAAGGAAAGATTCAAAGCTATGTATGTTTCTCTTTGGTTTCTAATGAAAATGTTTGTGCCCCTACATCAACTATCAACTTTGTCCAGAGAGGCCACTACAAAATTAGACACTGGAGTTTAAACTTATTCAGTCATTATGGCTGACATTTTATTTGGTTGCTCTCTTTCCTGGGCTTGGGAATCATCTATCTACATACTGTCTTAAATACAAAATCCCAGCAGGATTATCATGGTTCAGAAAACCACAATAGTAATAGAACTTATGACTCCTCATAAGGTAAATGTGTTTTCAGTGATCTTACTAACCCTTATATCACCCTGTAGAGGAATGGAGGATGGAGACGTAGATAGCTGGACCCACAATTAGTGGCTGAGACTGAAGTTTTTACTTTCCATATTAGCCTGACTATTGTTCTACTGCTTCATCACAATATTTCTTTATTGCTTAAACAGTATAATTAAAAATTAAAGTCTATAAGAGCTGAATCTCTCTCATCTGTTACCATGATATTTTCATTATATCCCTGAGCAACATAATATGCCATTGTCACATTTCTGAGAAGCGATACTGCCCTAGTAAGAGTATCCTCAAATCATTTATATCCATGGGAATGTAAAAAAAAAAAAGAGAGATATTATGTAGACATAGATAGGCTCCGTCATGAAGAAGTACAACTCTCCTATTGTTCTCCTGGATTTAGGCAGCATAGCAGAGTGATTAAGAGGGCAGACTCTCTGGGCTCTGCCACTTACTAGCTATATGACCCTAGGAAAGCTATTAAATTCTTGTGCCTTAGTTTCTTAATCTATAAAATGGGGATGATAATGATACCTTCATCCTAAAATTACTATGTGGCGTAAGTGATCTAATAAATGTAAAATAATTAAACCAATACTTGATATACAGTAAGCACTCAAAAAACATTAGCTGCTATTATAATCACCATTATCATCCTCCTCTTCATCGCTTACTCCTATACTATAGAGTCTTGGTTAATACCTGTTAGGAAAATTCCTACACATGTGTGTGCATGCACACGCATACACACACGCAAACACACACACCCCATCCACCTAACAGTGCTTGCTTACCTCAGCTGTGGGCTTAAGTTTCACCTATATGTTAATTTCAATGTCTTCCTAAGCAGAGAACATATAAGAACTCCATGCTTTGGATGAGGTGGGTTTGATACTAAATTCAGCCTTCACACTGGTTTCAAGTACTTGATGAAGAATTACACAGTGGCTGGTCCTCACTCCTATTACCCACTCTAGTTGTTCTCATCTCATCACTTAAGACCTTCCTAAATCATAAATTCTGTTAAGCCTGATCTAGTCCAAATCTACTGATGGGTTCACCATTATAGTTTCAGCTCAATAAATAAATGTGCAGTAAATGAATGAATGAATGAATGTTCTATTTTCACCATCTTCACTTAGGTCCTAATGCTGGCTACCTGTTGTTCTAAATGTTAACCTCATTCTTTATATAGGCCACTGCATTCACTAACCCTAGTTATTATTCTGTCTTCCAATCCAGATTCTGCTAGTTATTTTTCTCCTCTTGCCTCATTTGAAACTCTCAGTACTGATATCCAGTCACTATAGTAGGCCTACCCTCCTATCTGCCTCATCTTTTCCTTTGTGGAACCATTGACACTATCCTTAGAACTGTGTTCTTTATGCCTCTGCCTATACCTTCTTCCCATTTGAAATCTGAACTTTAATCTTATAAGTGATTATTATCCACTTGTATTTTAATCTGATACCCTTGGTTCTAACCTTGATTTTGATCTTCATATCATGTGTTTCACACACCCTTTTGTATATTTATTATATTTTGAGAAAAATATGCTTATATCAATAGTAAGTGAAAGCTGATATCAAGCCCTATCTGTAAGAGACAGCATTCAACCACCTTGGCAGACCACATGTTGTACCATTTGTTATGCCTCCACAATGGTCCTTATCTTAGTCCCTTGATAAATATCAGAGATCTGATATCCTGAACCTGGTCTCAGTTGCCATATACCTGCTCCACCCCTAGGCTGATGCTAACAAACTTAATTAATGTAAAATTTAATTGAGCAATGTTGGCATTAGTGTAGAGTACATCTAATAGTAAATATCTCATGTAAAAGGGAGAGAAACTAACAGCAAAATCCGACATCGTTGCAGCTGGTAAACACCATTCACCATTACATTTTGACGTATTTATTGTGTTCCTCTTATTGTCCCTTTTTTTTGGAAGAACGCATAAAAAGGAGAGAAAAAAAATTTTTAAAGAAGAGGTACAATTTAAATTTAGAAACAAGTATGATACTAAACTTAATTAGTATTTCTCACAATAGTTAACAGGTTTATTTATTAACAGGTTAATAATAGTTAACAGGTTTATTTATTTATTATCAGTGTTACTATTATCAGAGACAATACCTGCTTACAAGGAGCTTCTAGTTTGTATAGTCTTGTTGCAGAGATTAGTAATTAGGTCCTAAAACTAATTAGGTGGAAATCACTAGCCTGTTATTATGCACCAAATGAGCAGTAAAGAAAGTCAGTGAGTGCTGCAAGAAATCACATCAGGGAGGTTTCTAATGGTATATGGGAGGCTTGATAGCAGAGGGAGAACTTTAGCTGAGGATGTAAAAGCTAGGCATTGAAGGATAAAGGAAAAAGGGTCTTTTGGAGAGAAGGGAAGATGGCATGCAGTGCTGTGATACCAGATAACAGAGAAGTAGGGAGAACGAAGAAAAATTTTAACCTGAAAGAAGGCACAGCAATGGGAGTGAAGTTGATGCATACAGGAAGTAATGAAATTGGAAATAAGATCCATGTTCGTGAAGATTAGGACATGAATTTGGAAAGGCAGGTGGAGTCCAAAATTTATTTTATGTGGGTGATGAGAACAATAGCTGGCATACAGTTAGAACTCAGTAAGGGTTTGCCGAATAATTGACACGTTTTAGAGAGGCAAGCAAAAATAATGAAAGTGGTGTTTTAAGAGTTAACCTGGCTATAGTGTGCAGGATGGCTTGAGGGGGTTGAGACTAGTCCGAGATGCCAGCTGAGAGGTAATTGCAATCATTCAGATGCAGACCAGCCAAAACTCAAATACAGTCATGATTGTGGAGATAAAAAAAGGGACATTTCTAGAAACATTAATGGCACTTTCCGTATCTCTTTCCTACCCACCGTAACCCTAGCCCCACCATAACATTAAATGGAAAGTATCTCCTAAATGAGGGATCCTCTTTGCCTTTTGATTTGATTTTAGTGAAGTCCTTCACTACGTATAAGCCAGGGTCGTATGGAGAATGGACCTTCAGGCTTACTCAAGCCTCTAATCAGTGAAGCTTTATTATATTATATTCCTGAACAATGTAACATGCTCTCGAAGTTTGACTGCTTGGGGAATAAACTCAGGGGACACACAGACTCCTTTGGGTTCACACTTATGCGTTCCTGATAGGCAAGACTCTGTGGGAAATCTAGCAAATCAAAGAGTGCTTATCCTCTCAGGAGAGATTCTGGAGGACTGTTCTTAACTATATAGTTCTTAACTCTCACTATCTAACTCCGGAAATAGCGACAGAACCCTTCTACATTTTCTCCCTTCCTTCTTCACTTAAACCAGATCAACACCAAAAGGAAACCTCAGTAGAGACTATATGCTAGCAGAGATTTCAAGAACATCCCAAGCTCTGTCTTACTCCTGGACGGTCTCAGAGACACCAAGGGTATTCTTGTACTTGGTTGTGAGAAACAGTGCTCATTAACTTGTCTTTTGCTGTGTGCCATCATTATCAGTCATGCACTCAGTTGGCCTTTTCTTTGGACAGTTCTGACATTTCTTGAAGGGTAGCAATTGGACCAGCATATCACATCTATATTCAACTTTTTATTGGCCAAGAGTCATGTGTGCACATTGCTGTGATTCCTTCCTAAGGCAAGTGCCCCATTTTATCTTATGGCTATTTGAGTGACTGCCTTTTCTTGCCTACTCAGAGCTCCTTCTAGACAGGACCATGCCTTACTTTTCTCTTTATCTTCTGGTTTCAGCATAACATATGCCCCACAGTAGATCACCAGTACACATTTATGGACTCTCTTGATTTCATACATTTTAAACAGGGACAGCCCTCCATGAGGTTTCCATCTTCAGTTCTGATGTGGAAAATACCTCCTAAGTGACGAACTCTTTTGGCTCCCCAACCAGTCAACCCCAGGTACTTACTAAGCCTAATTTTCCCCAGCAGTTGGCATAGGGAATGTAAAATTGATGGCTCTGCTTGTCAAACCTGTCTGTCTGCAGAGTGTAGAGTGGCGCACCATTTAGAGGAAGGGTGTTTGGGAAATTAAACATGGACTGTCTGAATAAGAGACCTATCGGCCTGCAACGGAATGACAGGCTTCTGCCCACAAACCAGGGTTAAGACCTGCATATTGTGGCTTCTTTTCACCCATTTGTGAGTAATGGGTCTCACCCCATTAGTGGGTGCATATGTTACACCACTGGAAGCTGTTATGCATCCTCCATAGGTCTGGATGAAGGAGCTGTAGCTACACATAAATATGTACTTGCCAACAGATCTCTGCATTTACCTGCCTTTCAGTGGGAGCAGACAGGGCACAGCTCTTTGATGGGCAAGAACTGCAGGTCAAAGCCGTGCTCTTGCTGCTGCCACCGCCACTGTGATTGCTGTGGCTTTATCATTTGACTCCTGAAGGAGGCTAGGGGCAGCTTGTTAGTTGTTGTTCCAGCCTAACCTGGGAGGCTAGCTCTGGTCACTGACATAATTACAGAGACCTTGCAAATGTTGACTGCCAATGTTGTTGTGGCCAGTGACGACGGACTCTTAAAACCATGGTTACCCACCATCTATATAATCTTTTAATCGTGCCTCAAGAATACACACATCTCTGCTATCTCTGGGCACCGTCTCTAACGCCTTTCAGATGCTGTCTGATCCTCCTGGATTCTGCCTGTTAAGTGTATTTCCTGCTGCAGGCTGCCTCTCAGCCTCTGTCCCACTCAAGAGACACACTCCCTCCCAGTAGGAAAAAAATTATTGTGCTTCAGGCTTCTAATGGAAATAGTCTACTAAACTAGGTGCTTACTTTAGCAGCTATCACACCCCTACAACTATATACATCGCTGACCGTGGTCTTTACCATCTCAATATGAATATTCCTTATGAGGAAAAAGATATTTCTCCCCCAAAGTGAAAACATACTAGTGATAGCAAAGTGAATTTATGATTACTTTGTATATAACTGAAGAAAACAAGCAGAGCAAACTTGTGTTTTTAATCTAGGCTTGTTTACCAGTTTAATTTGATAGTATAATATAATATAATAATTATACATATAATATATTATAATATATTATATATTATATATTCTTTTTTGTCATTGTTCTTCCTCTCATGCTTATAAGAGGGCATGGACCATTCTCTTCCCCCAAAATTCAATTTTCCTCAAGACTGTGACATTATTGCAAAAGAAGTAATAGGAGTATTTTTGTTTTTTGGTTGGTTTGTGTAGTATCCATTTAATAAAAGTCTGACTGAAAGATACAACAAGTGAGCTCATCTGAGACAGTGCTTCCTGATTTTGCCTTTCTAAAAGGTAGGTGGGAAAGCAGAAGAGTTTTGTCTCAGACAGAATTTGGAAAGAAAGAGACTGTCTTGTCAAAGAGAGGTGAGATGATGTGAAAAGGGCTTATTTCTATATGTCAAAAAGGTATAAGACAGATATTTCATTGAATAGGAGATGGACTGGGTTCAAAGGTAGAGCTTTCTTTTCCTAGTTATTTTTATTTGGTATGCTTTCCTCTTATTATTCTTCTTAATATCTCTACTATGCAACAAAGGCAAACTGATCTTTCTGAAGATCACCTTCAGTAGGGTAGAAATTAGTAATTTGATCAACTAGATCAACAGGCAGTGAAATGAAAATGGAAAAAAGGAATCCTGTATTCAATTAAACTATGTTGCCTGAGCAAAGGCTTTTTAAAAAAAAATAAATTAGGGATTGGTAATTGGGAGTTATAGGTTGATGCTTCTGTGAAAGTGAGCTAGGTAAGAACCCCATTTGACCTTTTGCTATCACTAAAAGCCCTAAAACTCAGTATGTGTATCAAAGTCGCGTTAAATGAACATGTAAGTTCATGGCTTGCTATGAGAGTCTGCACCTGCTTAAAAGGCACAACAGAAATGCTGAAATGGGGCAATTCATTAGGAACAAAGAATTTTCTAGATGCTGTGGCAAAGGTTTCTCTAGGACAGTGTTTCCCAAACATCCCTGATGGTAAGAATCATCAGGGTTACACGTGAAATATGCACTTGTCTGGGTCCTCCCTCCTGCCACCAGACCTAGAGAATCAGAAACTTCCATGGAGTGACCTTGGCATTTGTATCTGAAACAAGGAAAGTAGTTGATTGTTAAGATCAGGGAAGTCTGGGAATACTGCTCTAAGAGGTTTTTTTTAGAACATATAAAGAGGGGGACTGATGATTTTATATATACACTTCTCCTATGTTCTTCCCAAGATTTCAGAGGCATTTCAAGAGAGTAAAAGAAGAACCTTTCTTTATACCAATGATTTTTAAGCATCTCTTGTCTCTCCTTTCCCTCCATATCAATGACCTTAAGACTTTGTATTCCCCTCTGCCCCACCCCTCATCCCTACCTAATAAATGGTCATATCATGAAATAAAAGTCCTTAGATTAGGAATTTGGAGCTTGAGTTCTAGTTCTGGCCGAAGCTAAGAGCTATGTGACCTTATATCTTCCATCACTTTAGTTTTCACATTAGAATAATGATGAGGTTGCACAAAATGTTG
This sequence comes from Physeter macrocephalus, assembly GCF_002837175.3. Taxonomy (NCBI): domain Eukaryota; kingdom Metazoa; phylum Chordata; class Mammalia; order Artiodactyla; family Physeteridae; genus Physeter; species Physeter macrocephalus. The sequence continues at coordinate 99,573,571 of NC_041214.2, forward strand.
TTTGTGAACTATACCAGCTCTACATTGTTACGAATATTAAATAACTGCTGTAACTTTGTTTGGGGACCATATATGATGACTTCTGCACTTGATGGGAATGTGTGTTCAGGTTTAGACATGTACATTAAGTATTATTTACAGACTTGTTACCTATTTCTGAAACCAAATTGAGTTACAATTTAAGATAATAAACTTTTTGGAAAATTTATTTTCTTCTTTTGACAGCTAGAAGTGTCTTCCATGGGAACTGTTGACAAGGGTTTGTCACATTGACAACCACATCATGGATACTGACTTGTTGAAAGAGTAAGAGAAGGTATGAGTGAATGAATGAATAACCTGGTGCCTGTTCTCCATGCTAACACTTTCAAGTCCATGGAGGCAAGGATGGTAATACTCTTCAGCTAAACATTGGAGGACTGGTAGTCCAAAAATTTTTTTAAAATACATATACATGTCCATGACTTGGCTTTGCTACAAAGCCAAATGGAAAGTCCTTAGCTGAGTACAACAATAAAAGTAGAAAATTAAAAGAAAGTGCCGCTCGAGTTTTGAAGGTGAAGATAGAGAAGTGTAGCAGTAGAGGTTTACATTTCCTGAGCTCCCTTGTCGGCTCAGCATGTCCTCAGTGTAAATACACATGTGACAGTGGCCTATGCACTCATTCACACTTCAGAGAAGCCCTCGGTTTCCTTTTCTCGCTCCATTTTAGCAGTGGGCAGCCTGCAACCTTTTGATCAAGCTGACTTTGTACGTAACATGACTGAACTCCGCTATGCCAAACATCCTTGAGGAAGTTGACATTTGTGTACTTTGAAAGAAAAAAAAGAAAAGTGAATCCCAACTGCTTCCTCCTGCCCTTTTGATTAAGAGAACGGTAAGTCAGCAGGAGAGGTGCTGCTTTTAACATGCAGGGTGTGCAGAACTGATTGGTATTTTTCTTTGAAAAAAAGTAGAAAAGATTGATGTTAAACAACACTAATCAGAGTTGATTACAGGGACTGAATGAATTCATTGATGGGAAAGAGCCATGGTTCCAGAGACAACAAAAGAGATTAGATAATAGTCAGGGGAATAGTATTTGGAATAGTTCTGCTCATCTCTGACAACCAGGAAGCAGAGCCCCTAGCTGTCTAACCACTCCTGGGAATAGACTTATCTGTACACTAAGTACAGTTCTCAGCTGGGAATGCTCTTCTCCCTGAGCTTTGTATGGCTGACTCTTTCCCTTCATTCATGTCCTCAGCCTTCCCTGATCACCTTATCTAAAGTGGTGCTTCTGTCACAACCTGGGTGAGCCCAACCCACTTCTGGGTAGCATATTCCCAAGTGCTACCCAGAGCTCTGTCTGGAACCACCTGCAGTTCCCTGCATGGACTATATTTTGCCTTGCTCTGTAATTTTTTTCTGTCACCTCTACCTGGTGACCCTCTCCATCTCTCCTCATTAAAAGTCAGGGTCGCACACCTCTGTTCTCCCATGGTAATTTATGCTTAACTCATTTATAGCAGGGATCACCCCATGTTATAATTATTTGGATAGTTACTTTACCTTCTCCCCAATAGACTGAAATATTTCAGGGCAGGGACTGTAGCCTTTATCTTTGCATCTTTAATGTTAGCAAAATACCCAGAATGTACTGGTTGTTTAACTAATGAAGAATGAATGAATCAATCAATCAATACTCCCTACCTACCTACCTCCTTGTTTTAAAATAATTGCCTGAAATAAATAACACAACCCATAGGAAGAAACTTCTACCCAGAATGGATAACCCATTGGTTATCTGTTTACCAAAAATGTAATGGAACAAAGGAAATGGGAAATCAAATTTAGGAGTTTAACACATGCTCTTTTCTGTGACCTCTAGTTTGTTCCAGATAGCACTCTGACTACACATATGAGGAAACCTTTGGAGAAACAGTTTGTTGGACTCATGCTATAATTTCTGAGTAGTGAATGAATGTGTTGATTACTTCACAAAAAGTAGGCTGCTGCTATTATTAAATTTATTATTAATTATAATGCACTGTTTATACAGGCTTCTCCTTTAGGAACCCCCAAGTATTCAACATACATCATCAACCTAATGCTATATTCTGCCTCATGTTAATAATCTTATGGCTACTGAAGCCATCACCTGAGCACTTTAGAATCTTGATAAATATTATCAAATGCATATGTTACGCTCATTATTTTCAGTAATCTCATACATTTAAATTCCTAGAGAAATGTCTTCTTCTTATATATCATCAAGTAGATTACCAGATCTTCTCCACTCAACAAGTGGAAAGTAGAACATATGGGGAATCACCCCAGGCTTTTAGATAGGATTTGTCCCAACTAGTTCATAGCTGAAACATTTAATGACATTTTACATTTTACTAAAAATTCCATTGAGCTTACAAAGGAGCATGATACATCATAACATCGTAAGAATGCTACAGAGCTAGGGAGGGAAGAACCTAGAGCATGTTATGGTTCATGGTGATGGAGTCCCAGGGATGCTAAATACTGGCCACATTTGCCCAAATGTTGGCTACACCAGTGGCTAAAAGGTCGGGGAGCAAGAGAACCATTTTATCATGGCAAGAACCATTTTATCATGGCAAGAACACTTTCATTTTCACTTTTATATGATATTATTCTTGAATTAGTCAATCTCACATTTTTCATTGCATTTTCAACGCAGTTTTCAATCTTGCATTCTCCAGTATATCTTGGAGATCTTTTCATAGCAGTACATAGAGAGCTACATTAATCTTTTATTCAGTTGCACAGTATTCCATTATGTAAATGTATCATAGTTTATTCTACCAGTTCCTATTTATAAACAATTTTTGTCATTTCAAACAATGCTCCAGTGAACAACCTTGTACATAAATCATTTCATAGATGTGCAGATTTTCTGCAGGATAAATTCTCAGAAGTAAAATTGTTGGTCAAAGGATTACATGCATCTTAAATTTTGAGAAATTTTGCCAAATGGATCTCAACAGCGTTTGTATAACTGACTACTCCCATTGGCAATATATGAAAGTGCCTTTTTACTCCCAGCCTCAACAAAGTAGTGTTTCTTCAAACTTTGGATTTTTGCCAGTTGTATAGGTAAAAGATATCTCACTGTATTTTCAATTTGCCTTTTCCTTATTATGAGTGATGCCAAGCATCTTTTGATATGTTTAATGATTTTGCTGTTTGTTTTTTTATTAGGTGTCTGTTCATCTTTTGCCTTTTCTTTTGATTGGGTTCTTGGTCTTTTCTTATTGATGTCTTGCTATTTATACATTAAGGAGATAGTTCTTTTTTCTATATGCGTTGCAAATATTTTTCCCAGTTTGTCTTTTAATTACTTTGCTTATGATGTATATATTTTTTGGCCATACAGAAGTTTGATTTTAATATAATCAGATTTGCCAGTCTTTTCTATTATGGCTTCTAGATACTGAGGCAGGTAGACAGTCCTTCCCCATGCCAAGATTATGAAAGGATTTGCCAATGTTTTCTTTTAGTACTTTGATAGCTTAGATTTTTATATTGAAAAATACATCTATTGAATGAGATTTTTTAATCCAAAAGATATTTTCAGGATAAAAGAGGATCTAGGAAAGAAAAGCCATAATGTTCCCAGAGCTTCATAAGCTGTGGCTAACCTGCTATCATTTGCATAGCATACTAAATCTCATTCCTTTCTGCCAGCAGGATGCAATACAATTATGATGAAAGGGCCAATCTGGATTTTAAAAGGAAAATTAAGAATAACAATGTTTAGCCTTTTGAGGTCTTCACCTTTCCTCTTTCTATATTGCTGTTTGTTTGTTTTTTGTTTGTTTCCATGAGAAGGCCACATGCTAGCAGAGAGGCTATAAGCTAATGGCATTATTTATTGGTTCAAATTCTAGTATCTTATGCAATTCAGCACTAAAATCTTATTAATTATGAAATACAAACTGGTATAAAATAGTGCATAGAACCTAGCCCTTGGAGTCAGAAGCCTTGAGTTCAACTGGTGTACTCCAGAGCATCTCTTCTTGCCATAATTTCCATCTGTAGTCAATGGAAAGAATGAGATCATTATCTCAAAAACAGTAAAAAAGCAAATAGATACATTTTTAAATGTTTGAGTACTATAGAAAATTAGTTCATGAAGTTATTAGCTGATGATATTTTCATATGATATGGCATATGAATTTTTAGAGGGAAGCTTTATGTAGAAAGCTTTATTTTCCCACATTCCAGTTAATATTTGCTCACACTCTTCTATATTTTTCCTTCAGGTTCAAAAGTGTTCTTTCAACAAGTATCTGTTTTAGGTGCTGGGGTTACACAGTGAACAAAACAGACACATTAAAAAAATTCTTGTCTTCAAAGAGCTAATATTTGGAGGAGAAAGGCAGAAAATAAACAAATGCATGCATAAAATATAAAGCATATCAGAAGTCTGTGAGCACAACAGAGAGCAAGAAAGAGGGAGGGGGATAGGAAGTGCTGGGAAAGGGGTGTTTCTTTGATGACTAGAATCAGGGAATCCTACACATTCAGCAATGACCTTTAAAGGATATGTAAGGGTATATCAGAGTTCCAAAGATACTAAAATGACTTTCTGTATCATAGGAAGAACCAGAACTAAACTTACATAAGTAACCAATTATTTATGAACATATTGGTTCTATTCAAATTCAAATGACAGCTTATACCAAACTTTTCAACAGACATCTCACATGTGCTTAGGTTACTCACCTCTCTCATCCAAGCCAGACTCACCATCAGCCTTTAGGCAACTCTGTAGGATTTATTATTGAGAATGAAGGACCAATGTCAATGTGATTAGGAGCTGGTAAGATTCTTGTTTTGTGATATGATTAATCTTAATAGATGAAACACAATAATCTTAGCTGGAGTAAGACATTAGATATGAAGACATTTTCTTTACCACTAATGTAACATCTCCCCTATGGAACCCAAAGCCTCAGAGTCTATGATGTATAACAGTACACTCTACTGAAATTATAATGCTTCTAGGTTGTTAACTGAACTTTCTTCAGACTTAGATTATTGCCAGAGTGATGTTCTTTGGTTGGCACTCAAGTTCCTCTGTGATCTAGCCCTAATTTGCCTAAACATTGCCAATTTTATTTCTTGCTACTCGCTTTCACAAACCAAATGATTTGCTTTTCCCACTGCATGATAACCTTTTTGTTCATATGGTTTATTCTGCTCAAAATTATTTCTCTTCCCTTTCTATACTTTGAAATCCCATCTATCCTTTAATACCTAGCTTAAAGGATTCTCCATCTGAAATCTCCTTCCTTAGCCATTTCTTGAGGTCATTACTCATAAATTGTATCTAGCTAACTATCTATTATTTATTTACCTATCTGTCTATTGATTGAGTTATCTATTTATCAATCATCTATCTATCTACCCATCCCCTAAGATACTTGATATTTGTTATATACTGAATAAATGGATGAATGGTAAAATGAGGGGATAGCGGACAGATATGGGAATATGAACAAGCAGTAAAATAAAAGTGGTCTTGAGTAGATCCTATAGTCTTCTTATGACAAAATATTAAATAAAATATAAATGAGCCTTGTTTGAATTGGTCTAGAACAAGGGAGGCTGTCTGGTAGCTTCCCAGGCTGCTGTCATGTGTGAGATAATCTGGAACAAGATCTCCTTTTAGAATTTAAGAATGCTTCTAGCTGATGTGTCCAAGCTACCCTATAACGGTGTAGACTATGCTGACCTCTCTCACTTGATACCCATTGGTATGCTGAGATTGGATCTTGTTTCCTACCTGAGCTCTAAAGATAAGAAAGTGAATACATTTAATAAGGCTTTTGTGCCTCTGATTAGTTGAATCTGATGCTTTCAAACAACACTGCTTTTCCCAAGGTTTGGGCAGCACATAGTTTATTTTTTAAATTCTATTCTTTCTGAATGTTTTCCACAAGTTAAGGCTGTGCTGAGAGAAAAAATTAAGGCATCGATTTAAGAGTAAGTCCTGGTACCTCAAGAAAAGGCAAGCACCAAGATGTAGCTGGTTGTTATAAGTGAATTGTGGGAGCATATAGCTTGGCCTCAGTTAGTAACATGACACACTCATATCTGATGAGACTACAGGGAGAAAATAGCACTTCAAGCCCAGAGTCAGGTTTAGTTATGATTTGAAGATGAAGTCAGTACTATTTAAAGTTTCATTTTATTTATAGGACTCACTAGTAAGTGTAGGGTTTCCAAAAAAGTAGAAGACATGGTTTCTGACCCAGAAGCCTTTCAAAATAATAAACATGATGAAGCTAATGCAAATAGTATTAATACATGTGACTGAAACTTATAACCAAACATACAGAGTAAATAGGGCACTAATGAATTTACCTAATTGGAAATCTCAAATTAAAGGAACTTTCTAACTATTGTACATCATGTGTGGGATAGGGCCATCAGGTGAAGTATTGTTGCATACAAATATCATTGGACTTCATAACCAGACAAAGGAAAAGAAGGAAATCATCTCTGGAAACTGCTGGAGTAGATCAAGAAATTACCAGACCAAGGAGGCTGAGGAAAGGGAGATAAGAGTATCTAGAAAGTGCTGCCAACACAGACTGCTCCCAGTATAACATTCATAGACCCAACCTCTACCTGAACCCCTGCCTTACATCAAGTCTTCATCTCAATTTGAAGGTGTTGTAATCATTAGGTCCATTGCCTAAAAAATAACACCAAAAATATCACCTCTCTGTGTTCATCCTTCACTTTTGAAGATGTTTTAAGGCTGGGTAACTTGCAGAGAAGCATCTCTGTGTGTTCAGAAGAACAGAGCATTTCTGAGTCGTCTCGAAATGATTTCAGTGCAAATAATTGTGTGGTGTCATGAGGTCCCCCCTGCTCCAACTCCACGGAGATCATGAGGTGGCACAGGAATCATGCTTTTCAGGGAGCAATACCAGATGAAGGAAGACCTATGAAATTTGAGAAGTGTCACATATAGCTCATGCTGCTCCGAGAATGTCCTAGAAATAAAACACTGTGTGGTGTTAGAGGGTGTTCCGGAAGCTATATAGCAAAACAGCTGTAGAGCTGTTTCGGGTCCCTCTGCGTAAAAGAACGAAAAGGATCCGAATCCTTCTTACTCCTAAAGTAGAGCAGAGAAGAGACTTTGCAAGCTGGACACAGCCCCCCAAAAATTCAACATGTGGTTATTGTTGGGTCAGAGAATTATGGGGTTTTTTTTTTTTGCTTTATTTATGCTTTTTTAGTGCTCTCAAATTTCTTATAACTAACATGAACTACTTTTACAAAATTTATTTTGGAGATTTTTTTTCTGTTAAAATATCATATATTGTAAACAAGAGAAAAACAAGGAAAAAATTCCTCATAACTTTGCCACTTAGATAGCCTTATTGGCATTGATTTTTTAATTGAAGTATAATTGATGTACAATATTATATAAGTTGTAGGTGTACAATATAGTGATTCACAATTTTTAAAGGTTATACTCCACTTAACAGCTATAAAATATTGGCTATATTTCCTGTGTACAATATATCCTTGTAGTTTATTATATACCTAATAATTTGTATCTCTTAATTCCCTACCCCTATATTGCCCCCTCCCCCCGTTCCTTCTCCCCATTGGTAACCACTAGTTTGTTCTCTGTATCTGATTCTGCTTCTTTTTTGTTTTATTCACTAGTTGCATTTTTTAGATTCCACATATAAGTGATATCATACAGTGTTTGTCTTTCTCTGTCTGACTTATTTCACTTAGCATAATACCCTCCAAATCCATCCATGTTGCTGGAAATGGCAAAATTTCCTTCTTTTTATTGCTGAGTAGTATTCCATATATATATATATATATATATATATATATGTATGCCACATCTTCTTTATCCATTAATATGTTGATAGACACTTAGGTTGCTTCCATATCTTGGCAACTGTAAATAATGCTGCTATGAACATTGAGGTGCATTTATTTTTTCAAATTAGTGTTTTTGTTTTTGTCAGATATATACCCATGAGTTGAATTGCTGGGTCATATGGTAGTTCTATTTTTAGTTTCTTTGAGAAACCTCCGTACTGTTTCCCACAGCGGCTGCACCAATTTACATTCCCATCAACAATGTACAAGGGTTCTTTCTCTTTTCTCCACATCCTTGCCAGCCTTTGTTATTTCTGTTCTTTTTGATGATAGCCATTCTGACCGGTGTGAGGTGATACGTCATTATGGTTTTGATTTGCATTTCCCTGATGATTAGTGATGTTGAGCAGCTTTTCACGTGCCTATTGCCCATCTGCAGGTCCTCTGTGGAAAAATGTCTATTCAGTTTTTCTGCCCATTTTTTAATTGGACTTTTTTTTTGATATTGAGTTGTATGAGCTGTTTATATATGTTGGATATTAACCCCTTATCAGTCATATCATTTGCAAATATTTTCTCCCATTCGGTAGGTTGCCTTTTCATTTTGTCAATGGTTTTCTTTGCTGTGCAAAAGCTTTTAAGTTTCATTAGGTCCCATTTGTTTATTGTTGCTTTTATTTTCTTTACTTTAGGAGACAGATCCCAAAAAAATGCTGCTACAGTTTATGTCAAAGAGTGTTCTGTTTATTTTTGTATATGGTGTTATAGAATGTTCTAATTTCATTCTTTTACATGTGGTTGTCCAGTTTTCCCAGCACCTTGGCATTAATTTTTAAACATATAATTGAAAAATATTTAATTAGAAGTAAAATTCTCCTCATCCCTTCAATCAAAAGTGTCTTGTACTTCCTCCCCCGCAAAAAATTTGTTTATGTATATGCCGGTATATATCTATATGTGTCCTCATTTTATTCATATAAGAGGGACCATATCATATATGTCTTTGATCTTGTCATATAGCATATAAATCTACTTTATTCTCTTTAACAACTTCACAGTACTCCTTGTAGGGGTATACCACAGGTGTTTAATCAGTTGCTGAATATTTGGTGAACACTATTACTTTTATAATCAGAAAAATTTAATACCCATTTTTATGTATTTGCTAGACCTCAGCCTAGAGTAAACCAAAACCTCTCTGCTTATTATACAGACACAGGAGAAAAAAATTACTGTATGTGTGTGTATGTATGTATGCGTATTTGTGTGAACATGTTAGAGATGATTGTCTTGATCTATAATTTTACAGTATAAAATATTAGATGGCCAGAGGTAAGGTGGATAATGTCTCTTTGTGATTCTGGCTGAATTGTGGCCTCACATGGAAGTTAGCATACTTCTTGAGAGTTTTAATGCAATCACTGATTACAGGATCTGAAATTTTACTGCATCCATTTGAGTTAAAACTGATTTTGTCTTCAAAATAAAACCCTTCAAAAACAGAGAAGATAATTATTTTTCCCATGGCAGGAACTCTAAATTCTTTCATTTTATGTCCTAACGTAACAAAGAAAAGCACTAAGAAATCACTGAAAAGTTGATGCAGAAACAAAACCCCTTTTGAATATTTGAGCTATGGAACTTTATTCTCCAAGTACCTGCTAATGTCCCAGGTACCTAAGACAGAGAGAACCAGATATGGAAAAGTAATTTATATCAAGACTTACTGTGATGCTAGTAATAGGCAAGTGGGGATTTCAAAACCATATTGCTACAGGTTAAAAAAATTACCCATGTGCTTTTGAATAGGAGGAAGAATTTTGTTTGTGGGCATTGGCATGATTGCTCTATGTAAAATGTGGAGATTGCACAACTCTAATACGGAAAAGTAAATGCACAAGCAAGCCATATTCTAACTATTCTAACCTTGAAAAATGTGGTTGCTTTTAATGACACAGTGCATCAAGGTCAAGGGAAGGTGCCCTCAGCAGATGGAAGACTTTCAAAGTGAAAAAGCTTCATTTACATTTAAAGTGTATTGAGTTACATATGATTTCTAAGGAACACTTGGTTGTTCTAGTTATAACCATGGCTCATTTCCGTTATCATGTGTCAAGTAACTGACTTACCTCATATATTTCCCTGGTAGGTGTTTTCTGTGGAAAGGCAGGGAGAGAGAGAGATATTCCTCAATATCTTGTTATAAACCCACTAGGTGTCACTGCTTTCAGTGGGACTCTGGAAAGGAAACTGTCAGAGGACACATCTGTGCCTTGGCAAAAAACGGATTTCATGGCACCTTAATATACAGAGAAAACTGCTTAGGAGTCTTTCTCATGTTTATTTGTACCTGTGATTCCCTTACTTCATTTTATTCTGAATTTTTTAAGATTGAGTTTTACAGTATTTATATTTGAACCAAATTTTGTTCAGAAATAGTTCATTGACACTATTCTTTAACATGTATCTCCCTTAACTTTTTAAATACACAGTGAAATTATTAAACGTGATTTAGTGTTTGGTAACAGAATGCATTCAGAAGGCTTGATTTCACATCCTTTGTAAGGCTCTTAGAGATGGGATGCCACATGCTTTCATGTCAGTGGTATAAAAGTGATTTTCTTCTTTTTTTTTTTTTTTTTCGTACCCTGCTTCCCATTCTATGTTCTTTCTCTCTTCTTGCTCTTCCTTTCTCTCTTACAGTTTCATGAAAATTCATTTATCTGTGACATTTAAAGACTCTGTCTGAGAGGTGTCTGGAGCTGTGGCCAGCTGTGTACATCAATAGTTTCCTAGAATCTGGCACTCTGTCAATATTGGGGGGCCTCGGTAACCGCACTTTAATGTAGTGCCTGCCAGCCATCAAGCTCTTAGTGTCTCAGTAACGAGTCCAAATGAGTGGATATTAGCATGTCAGATCCTTTCACAACTGGCAACTCTTGGTAGACAGTATATGAGCATCTTGCATTCACCCTCTGCACTTTTCTGTTTGTCTGCTTCATTTATATGATGTCATTCCCTTCTATGTACAAAAATAGGAATCTCCAAAAAATACTATAATGAAACTGAAGTAAACAGCATCATTGCACAATCTTGATTTGGTGGGTTTGATAGGCAGATAGTCCCCGACTTACAGTGGTTCCACTTAACAATTTTTCGACTTTATGATGGTGCGAAAGCGATATGTATGCAGTAGAAATCTTACTTCGAATTTTGAATTTTGATCTTTTCCTGGTCTAAAGTTATGCAATGCCACACGCTCCCCTGATGGTGGGTAGTGGCAGCGAGCTGCAGCTCCCAGTCACCCATGCAGTCACGAGGGTGAACAACCCATACACTTACAACCATCTGTACCCACACAACCATTCTGGTTTTCACTTTCAATACAGTAGTCAATAAATTATATGAGATACTCAACACTTTATTATAAAATAGGCTTTGCATTAGATGGTTTTGCCTAACAGTAGACTAATGTGTTTGAGCACGTTTAAGGTACATTAGGCTAAGCTGTGATGTTCAGTAGGTTAGGTGTATTAAATGCATTCTTTACTTAATATATTTCCAACTTATGATGGGTTTATCAGGATGTAACCCCGTCATAAGTCAAGGAAGGTCTGTATATAGCTATATACATAGGTAATACATTTTTATTATATTTTAGGTGTTTCTTTTTGCTTAGGTTCTGATATTTGAACCAGAATTGTTGTTGCCATTTTATAGTAGAACTATATATATAGTTGTCCCTTAGTATCCATGGGAGATTGGTTCCAGGACTCCCACAAATACCAAACTTCACAGATGTTCAAGTCTCATGTATAAAATGGCATCCATGGATATGGAAAACAGACTGTATGTTGGGACTTTCTAAGTCAGTCTTCCTAGATTATGTATGAACTTAGTGTGATAGAGATTTAGCTACATATTGAAGAAATATTAATGAGTTGGCAAGATAAGGTTGTTCTCTGAAACAAAAACTATTTACATTTGCAAATGTTTCTTAGTGTCCTCCCTACTATGCCAGTGAAATGGCCCATTTATAACTTGAATCATGAAAGCATTATTATGTCAACTTTCCCATGAACTGCCCCAGATAACAGCATATTGGTCTTTCATGGTTTGTAAGAGATACCAATATTAAGACAACACTTTAGTTACTGCACTACAGTGTGCTCTCAACCCATGTGTAACCTTGTCCATATCGTGTAATGAAAATATACCAAGAATCTGAACTTTAACAAAAGGAAGAAGGAAGATGAGAGTGTCTTGGAGATCTGCATCCAACCTAGAATAAGTATGGAAGAATTTGCCAAGCTTTAGGTCATACTCAGGTCAAATAATCCAGGTTTCCAGATATCCAAGAGACTATCCTGGAACTCTTGATGCCCCTTGAGTGGGTCAGTAATGACCTTTTCCTTGGATCCATTGGACCAGCAATAACTCCTAAGTTGAATGAATTCGCCCAAGTTTCATGTCACTCACAGACATTTCCCAATCTGGATTTTCAATTTAAGTCCCTAACATGTGAGCACTTGCTTTCATGTGGGCTGCCAGGATCTGCTATACACCATAGAAGATTTTAGGGTGGTTTTTGTTGGAACTGAGAAAAGAAATGCCTAATGAACTGCATTTATGCAGTTTCAATACAACAACTGAAGACAAACTTAGGACCTCTAGAGCCTTTAGTTATACTTCAGAAAGGGAAATACATATATTTATTTGCCTCATAATTATGAGTTATTTATAAAACTAAAAGTTCATTTTGACTCCAGATTTTATGTCATAATACAAAAGTCATCATTTTTAATTCAATCAGTCACCATCATTGGTCGGAGAAAGGCCCCTTGGGAGTTTGTATCAAACTAGACAGCATGGATGGACAAAGTAATGTCACAAGGGCTCCCACCACCAGAAATAATCTGGCAATGTAAGGACAAGCCTCAAATTCAAAAAAGAAAAAATGGGCGCAAGGATTGAGAGAATAGGAAAAAGGAAAGCATAGGTATACATGGATCTGTAACATGGCCTGCATCAAGGGATTTGGTATTTTTCTTTCTCATTCATTTACAATAGAATATAGTAATATGTAAAGCTTCTAATGAAGAAATAAACATGTCTATACTTAGCTCTGCTTTTGTGGTCCTAGAAAGGAGGAAAATTAACAACAACAATATGCCATATTAACCACAAGATTTTTATACCACCAAAACCTCATCTCAAGATATATTAGAGGACATTTTCAGCACCTTCTATGGATGAATCAGAAAAGGTCTCTCTTCCTGTCAGTAAGACTTATCTGCTGGGCTAACAACTTACCCTCCTCTTGCTCTGAACTCAGAATTTTATGAGTATACATTATATCTGTTCTTCATTGTATACTATTTGTTTAATGTTAGACCCTAATCCTTTCTGGGGCAGAACAAGAAACAGTAATAAGATGAGAACATAGGATCAGCCTGCAGAATTTATAGATAAGGACAGGAGGAGTTTTGTTTTCTTTGGATCATTTTAGACACACTTTGGAACTGTATTTGAAATTTGATGGGCTGTAATTTAACCTTCTCTTTTCTTTAATACTAAAACATTCTCTTGCCTAAAAGCAGGAAAGATTTGGATTCTTCTTCCTTAGAAATCCTAGCAACTTCTTCAGCTCTTTCTTCCCTGGTGTGTATTTTGTTTACTGATCACAGAGTGAAATGAGAGAAATAAGAACAGACAAAAGTGCTGAGGGAGGATGTCTGATCCCACCTCAGCAGGGAAGGCACATATATTGACTCTTCTGCCTTGGCTACCCCTGACAAAAAAGAAATAGCTGCCTGACTGTATGGCTGATAATCAACAGAACACTTGATGGGGTTGTTTAAAAGGTCTATCTTTTATACATATACATATATCCATTCTTTTTTAGCTTTTTTCCCATATAATCCATTACAGAGTATTGAGTATAGTCCCCTGTACTATACAGTAGTTCCTTATTAGTTATCTATATTATATAGTGTGTATGTGTCAATCCCAATCTTCCAATTTATTGCCCTTCCCTTACCCTCTGGTAACCATAAGTTGATTTTCTTCATCTGTAACTCTATTTCTGTTTTGTAGATAAATTCATTGGTAGGCTTTCTTTTAGATCCCACATATAAGCAATACCATGCGATATTTGTCTTTCTGTGTCTAACTTACTTCACTCAGTATGACAATCTCTAGGTCCATCCATGTTGCTGCAAATGGCATTATTTTATTTTTTTTAGAGCTGAGTTATATTCCATTGTATATATGTACCACATCTTCTTTATCCATTCCTTTACTGATGGACATTTACTTTGCTGTACACCTGAAACTAACACAGCATTGTAAATCAACTGTACCCCAATAAAAATTTTTTTAATAAAATCAAATCACAATATCAACCTAAGAATCAAAAAATAAAATATAAAACATTTTTTCAAAAATTTAAAAACAGGTCTATCTTAACATAGAGTAAAATCTACTGTTGTTATGGAGATGAGCTTTGTCGATGCCTCTGTGACACTTAGCACTAGACACCACTCAATACAGACCCACAACCTCCAACCCAAAGGCACCAGAGGTGAATGACCTATCTAGTTCCAGTTCTATGTTATATCCCAGTCACAAGGGTACCTTTATTCAGACCTCTGTCCTCCTCTATTTTGGGCCAATAAATTGCCATTTTATTTTTAGTTTATGAATGACTGAATGATTTTATAATGATTACTACTTTTGCCTTCCTAAAAAGACCATTTGCCAACTTTTAACTCAAAAGTACCCTAAGCAAGAGGTGTTACTACTACCAAAGGAGTGCTTTTTAGTACTCGTCTTGAGATATACTTTGAAAAAGCGTAGGGGGAGGGATATGATACCAAATTTCTGATGTACATACACCAGAATGGGGACCATTGCTTTTTTCTTTTCGTTTTTAAAAAAATCTTTATTGGAGTATAATTGCTTTACAAAGGTGTCTTAAGTTTCTGCTTTATAACAAAGTGAATCAGTTATACATATACATATGTTCCCATATCTCTTCCCTCTTGCGACTCCCTCCCTCCCACCCTCCCTATCCCACCCCTCTAGGTGGTCACAAAGCACTGAGCTGATCTCCCTGTGCTATGCGGCTGCTTCCCACTAGCTATCTATTTTACGTTTGGTAGTGTATATATGTCCATGCCACTCTCTCACTTTGTCACAGCTTACCCTTCCCCCTCCCCATATCCTCAAGTCCATTCTCTAGTAGGTCTGTGTCTTTATTCCCGTCTT